>NC_066533.1:2868769-3018769 GCF_024679095.1 Eriocheir sinensis
GTATACAAGATAACACCGAAAGCCCTTACCAAAACACCAAAGAGGAGGAAAACAGACTGGAGGCTGATCCTTGTCATCTCCCCTTATCCTCCACCTGTGCACGAGGATACGGTGACGCAATACTCCCATAAAACACAAACTCATAAACACAAAACTTCTTAAAACACACGAGGCATTTGAGACATTCGATAATGGAGAAGAGGCTTGATTTGTACTTTGGTAAACCCAACACCACCCTCCCTGTGTGTATGTGTGTGTACTAGAGACAATCCTCACGAAACAGCACCCTGAGACACATAAAAAAGCACTGGGCAATAAAAGTGAGTAATTTGCCGCCACTATAACAGCTGATGTGCAGGGAAAGCAAGACACAGACGCGATCCTATCCTCCATCTCCCTCCCTCTGTTCCCAAGTGTGTGTGTGTTTGTGTGTGTGTGTGTGTGTGTGTGTGTCCCTGCCTGTTCCTTGGGTGAGTCGCGCTGCCTGAGCTCCATATTAAAGGGGAGGGAACTTTTTTCCCCACGCGGCAGGTAATCACAGAGGGATGGTCGATAATTAAGAAAGATCAAGGTGGCTTGGCCTCATTCCCCCCGGCATTACGGACGATGCCCCTTTATTACTCAGGCTGATGGCGGACTGTACCAGGGAGAGAGAGAGAGAGGGGGGGAGGGTAAGAGGGTGAATGAGAGAGAGAGAGAGAGAGAGAGAGAGAGAGAGAGAGAGAGAGAGAGAGAGAGAGAGAGAGAGAGAGAGAGAGAGAGAGAGATGAATGCATGAATGAATGAATGATATAAAAGCATGATAGACAGAGACAGGCAGAGAGACAGACAAGAGAAAGATAGAAAGAGACAGACAGACAGAATGGCGGATACAACAGGCAACAGGCAAACGGACATACTGGTAGAGAGAGAGAGAGAGAGAGAGAGAGAGAGAGAGAGAGAGAGAGAGAGAGAGAGAGAGAGAGAGAGAGAGAGAGAGAGAGAGAGAGAGAGAGAGAGAGAGTGTTTGAGTCTCATCAAGCGCAGAGAGAACTTCCAAAACCGATTATGTAAAAGTTTTGTATATCTTAAAATTCATTCATGTAAAAATCTGGTTCCCACCTTTTTCTGAAGTTCCTTCTCCTCCTCCTCCTCCTCCTCCTCCTCCTCCTCCCTCTTCCTCCCTCGGGTCCCTCCTCGTTACAATTCCATATTAAAGTCTTAAATTTTACTTTATGATAATTTTTCTGGTAATATATTGTCTCCTTATTCATTTATTACTTGATAAGGAGAGCCGAGGTCTTAATTATACCTTATTGCTCTATATATCTCTCCCTCTGCCATCATTTGTCTGTGTGTGTGTATATATATGGGCGGAGAGAGAGAGAGAGAGAGAGAGAGAGAGAGAGAGAGAGAGAGAGAGAGAGAGAGAGAGAGAGAGAGAGAGAGAGAGAGAGAGAGAGAGAGAGAGAGAGAGAGAGAGAGAGAGAGAGAGAGAGAGATTCACTAGTATTATGATGTCTGGTACGTAGTTTCTTGAATCGAATCATTATTAATAAACTACCTCCGAGACACGCATTAGAAGCTGGAAGATCATTACGCGTCTCATAGCGGGTTCTGCACAAGAATCATACTAATGACTTTACTCTTTTTCCAGTTTCCAGGTAAGTTGCGGGTTCGGAGAGGGCTGAGCGAATTGAAGTGAGTTTTATGACTGCAGAATGGTGATGGTTATTGTTATTAATTATTATTATTATTATTATTATTATTATTATTATTATTATTATTATTATTATTATTATTATTATTATTATTATACTATTATCTTCATATACGTTATAAGTCTAGCTCGACGCATAGTGACAGTGATTAGGTGGATAGATAGATGGATAGAGAGATAGTTGATAGAAAGATAGAGAGATACAGAAATAGATAATGATAGGTTGATAAATAGATATAGATATGGATATAGATACATAGGCAGAAATATACATAGGCAGAAAAATAGACAATAATAGAAGAGGTCAAGAGAGAGAGAGAGAGAGAGAGAGAGAGAGAGAGAGAGAGAGAGAGAGAGAGAGAGAGAGAGAGAGACCTATATTGAGTTATAATTTACCTCGTGATGATCAATATTTTTCATGGTGCCTCGCGATCGTCGGGGACGGAACTGAGACGCGGCGAGATGGGCGGAAAATTTGAGGAACTTCTGGAGGAACAAAGCAAGACGAGATTGATTCATCACAGGAGGAGGAGGAGGAGGAGGAGGAGTAATACGAACAGGAGAGGCTGGAGAAGGAGAAGTGAAAGTAGAAAGACGAGTAAGATAACAAAGATGAAAAGGAAGAGCAGGAGAAGAAGAAATGATGTGAAAAGATATAATAGTTTGAAGTAGAAAAGGAAGAGGAGGAAGAGGAAAAGGAACGGCAATAATAGATAGAGGAGGAAAAGTATGAAGGAGGACAAGGAAAAAAAAGGAGGAGGAGAAAGAGGAAGAGGAGAAGAATTAATGATAAAACAGATATAATAATTAGGAAAAAAGAAAGCGGAGGACAGAAGGAGAAGAAGAAGAAGCAATAAATAATAACAGGTAGAGCAAAAGTCCGAGAAAGAGGATGGAAAGTAGGATGATGATGAAGAAAAGGAGGAGGAGGAGATAAGAAGAAATGCTAAGAATAGATGAAATAATGAGGAGAAGACAAAGGTATGGAGGAGAATTAGGAGGAGGAGGAGGAGGAGGAAAAGTTATCAGACCAAAAGTATTAATAACGTAAAAGAAGAAGAGGAGAAAAAGGATGAAGAGATGAGAAAGACGTTAGATGAAGATGGTAGAGAAAATATAAGAAACAGTGAAGAGGCGATATTTAAATGGACGCCGGAAAGAAGGAAGATGGAGAAAGAGAGAGAGAAAGAGAGAGAGAATAAGAGGAAGGAAACAATGGAGGCAAAATATTACCCTCCATCCTCTAATACAACTACGCAGGAAGCGGTCATTAATATTACTTTATCTCTCTTTATATTACTTTTATCTTTTACTCCATTATCATGCATCGTTTTCATCGTCCTCCTCCTCTCCCTCCTATCCTCTTCCTCCTCCCACACTGCTCCTCCCTACCATTACTCCGCTGAAGCCCTCTCTCTCTTTCTCTCTCTCCTCCTCCATTCTCCTCTCCTCCTGTATTGACGAAGGGCGGAATATAGAGGAATGAGACGATTGTGACTGGACAATGAAGTGAAGTGTCCAAGACTTGTGGTGGTGTTTTGGTGCTCTTGGGGGGGAGGGGACGGATGGTTGTGGGGTGGAGGAGGTAGGGAGAGAAGGAGAGAGAGAAGTAGATAAGGGAGAGAGGGTCTATAGTGGGCGGGAAAGTGCAAGGAGCGAGGCTTTAAAGGAGAGAGACATCGCAAAAAAAAAAATGAAAGTAAATAGGAGACAAAAGATGAATGAAAAGGAGAAGGAGGAGGAGGTTAAGGAGAGGGGAAAACGAGGATAATAGGAAGTATGGAAGAAAAGGAAGAAAGGAGAGGAGTGGAATGGGAAAGACAAGACGAATGGAGTGATAAGGAGGAGGACATGGAGAGATAAGGAGACGATAAATTGGAAAAGGAGGGAGGAAAAGTAAAAAGGAAAAGAGGAACGAAAAGGAAGAATTGCAGATGAAAGGAAGAGAGAGAAAGAAGGAAAGAAGATGCAGAGGAGAGAGAACGAAATATTGATGGTGAGGACTGAGAGATGGGAAGAATCAAGAGAAGAAGGGAGAGAGGAATAAGAGATGAAGGAACGAGAGGAAAGGAGAGAGGGAAAAAAATATGGAGAGTAAAAGGAAATATAAGGAAAACGAGGAAACAGTAAAATGGAAGGATGGAGGCAACATATGGAAAGAGGGAAAGGAATGAAGGAAGGAAGGAAGGAACCAGATGTTTGAAGGGACATAAATGAAAAGGGGAGAAAAATGATGAAAAGATTAAAGGAAGAGAGAAAACAAGAGGAAAGAGATTGAACGCGATGTAGAAAGAAGTTAATGGGATAGGTGGAATAATTTTGGAAAAGGAGGAAAAAGAGAAGGAAGCTCGGATAGATGGTTGAAAGGAAGGAGGAAGGAGATCAGAAAGGGAAGAAGAGGAGGAGGAAAACGAAGATGGGCGTAAGATTTACCGGAACAGGAATGAATTAGACACGAAAAAGAGAGAAGGAAAAAAAAAAAAAAATGGAAGAAGGAATGAATGGCAGGATAAAGCAAAGAGTGGAAGGAGAAATATACACAGAAAGAAGAAGAAAAGAAAGCCTGAGTTAAAATTAGATTACGAAGGATGAGGAAAGGAAAAAAAAGAGAGGAAAATTGAGAAGAGAAAGATCTGAAAGTTAGGAGAAGAGAGAGAATCAGAAAATGGAAGGAGGAAGATAAGGTACGATATTTTTGAAGGGCTTCTGTCAGAGAGAGAGAGAGAGAGAGAGAGAGAGAGAGAGAGGGAGAGAGAGAGAGAGTGGGGAATCTTAAGAGAGAGAAAAAAAGAATATCTATCTTTTCCTCTTTTTCTCTTTTTTTTTTATTTAGGACGTGATCATTCTTCTTTAGTTAATAATTATTTTCTTACTATACATTTTTTTTATCTATATTCATTTCTTGCTTCTAGTGTTGTCATCCTTTTTATCTGTATTTCTCTATTTTTTTCTTCTTTGCTCTCTTTATATTTTTTTCATTTTCATTTTCATTCCATAATTTTTCTACCTCTTCGATTTTTTCTCTCTCTCACTTTCTTTTTCTTTATCGTTCTGCACTCTCCATCTTTTATTCATTTTCATTATTTTCTTCATTAAACAACTATCATCTGTTTTTCTGTACTTTTCTTCTACTGTTTTCTGCTTATGTAATTCAGGGCTATTTCTCTTATTTCTTCTCAATACCGCCATTTCAACTTCTTTCTCTCTCACTAATCTGTTCGACAATCATCAAATCTATCATCATCCTTTTTTTATTTTTCATGAGTATCTGCCATTTTTTTATGTAGTTTTATATTTTACTCTACGGTCTTTTAATAGCATGCTCCTTGTCGTATTTTATGTGTTTTTTCCTCCATACTTCCATATCTACCATCTGTTCGACAATCATCAAATCTATCTCCCTCCTTTTTTATTTTTTTCATGAGTATCAGTCATTTTTTTCTGTAGTTTTATATTTTACTCTACGGTCTTTTAATAGCATGTTCCTTGTCGTATTTTATGTGTTTTTTCCTCCATACTTCCCTATATACCATCTGTTCGACAATCATCAAATCTACCCTCCTTTTTTTATTTTTTTTCATCAGTATCAGCCATTTTTTTTCTGTGGTTTTATATTTTACTCTACGGTCTTTTAATAGCATGCTCCTTGTCGTATTTTATGTGTTTTTTCCTCCATACTTCCATATCTACCATCTGTTCGACAATCATCAAATCTATCTTCCTCCTTTTTTTTTTTTTCATCAGTATCAGTCATTTTTTTCTGTAGTTTTATATTTTACTCTACGGTCTTTTAATAGCATGTTCCTTGTCGTATTTTATGTGTTTTTCCTCCATACTTCCATATCTACCATCTGTTCGACAATCATCAAATCTATCTCCCTCCATTTTTTTATTTTTTTCATGAGTATCAGCCATTTTTTTTCTGTAGCTTTATATTTTACTCTCCGGTCATTTAATAGTACGTTCCCTGTTGTATTTTTTATGTGTTTTTTCCCTCCATTCTGCCCTATCTACCTTTTTTTCCGGATCTGTTTAGACAACCATCAAAATAATCTTCCCCACCCTCCGTTTTCTTCTTCAATAGTTGCCCACTTTTTTTTCGAGTCCCTCCTTTCCGCCTCATTCCCCTCATGACTTTTAATCTCCCATAACTCATCCTTCCTCGTTACTATACAATTCCTGCCCTCGCGTCCCCTCCTTTCTCCTTCCTCATGTATTTTTCTTTTTTTTTTACTTTTTGTATGATTTTTTCTCTATGGCTTTCTTTTACTTTTGTTATCCTGTTTTCGTCATTGCTTTTCTTCTCCCTCCCTTCTTTTCTTCACTTACTTCTTCCGCCTTCACTCTTTTTTCTTGTATTTCCTTTTCTTTATTCCTTCTTTTAGTCCTGTGGTATTTCTTTCTTCCTCTGTATTTGTTTCTCTAGTCCATTTTCATCCTTCCTAATTCTGTACTTGCTCATCCTCTCCCTATCCTTCCTTCACTAATTTCTTTTAACTCTCTTTTCTTGTATTTCCTTTTCTTTATTCCTTCTTTTAGTCCTATACTATTTCTTTCTTCCTCTTTATTTTCTCCTCTAGTCCTTTTTCATCCTTCTTTACTTGCTCATCCTATCCTGCCCTTCCTTCTTCACTACCTCCCTTTTCTTATTTAGTCTTTTTTATTTTGTCTTCTCTTCTACTTCTTTCTTCCTCTTTCAGTCCCACATACATAGTCTTTTCTTCCTTCATTTATCCTTTGTGTATGCTCCTCTAACCTTCTTCAGCCATCCATTTACTTCTTTTGTTTGTTTTTCTTTTTGTTTTTTTACCCTTCTTTTCCTTCCTTTATTCCTTCAGTTTTTCCTCTCTTTTCTTTAGCTTTCTTTCTCTTATTTACTTCTTCCCTTAGATCTGTATACATTCTTTCCTCCTCCATTTCTTAACATCTCTAGTCTAGTTCCCTTTTATCCACCATTTAGTTCTTCCTTGTTCTTTATATTTTCTTTCATCTTTTTCCTCCTGTTTCCCTTCCTTTCCCCAATCTTTTCCTCTACTTGATTTCTTCCTTTTAAAACAATCTGCCTTCGATTTTCTGTTTTCCCGGATTATTTTCTTTTCCTACTCCTCTGTTTCCCATTTTTACTCTATTTTTTTCATTTTTTTCTCGTTCTTTCCGATCCAGCCCCTCTTCCTTTTCTTCCTTCTTCCCTTTCTGAAAACAATCTTATCTCCCTTTCTTTGTTTTTCCATTTAATTATTTCCTTCCTATCTTCTGTTCCATTTCTCACCATCTCTATTTTTCCTTCTTTCTCGTCCCTTCCGCTCCCATCCATCCTTCTTTTTTCTTTCCTTCCTAATTCTGGACAGCAAGGAAGAGTCTTACTGTCCAAGAAAAAATAGACCCAGTTCTTTGGCAGAGGAGAAGAAGGAGGAGCAGGCAGGAGGAGGAGGAAGAGGAGTGAAGAGGATTAAGGAAAGGCGTGTTTATCTCCCTCCTACATGACAGGCGGGATGAAGAGAAGGGTCGAGGAGGAGGAGGAAGAGGAGGAGGTGGAGGAAGAAGAGAAGGAGGAGGAGGGAAAGAGAAAGTCGAAGATGAAGAAAAGTGTGACGAGGCAGAAGAATGATAGAAAGAGAGAGAAATAGGGTAAATAGCCGAGAGAGAGAGAGAGAGAGAGAGAGAGAGAGAGAGAGAGAGAGAGAGAGAGAGAGAGAGAGAGAGAGAGAGAGAGAGAGAGAGGCCTCGGGGAAAACTATCTCAAGATAACGCAAACTACAGAGAAGAAAAAGAACAGGGAAGTGGAGGAGGAAGGAAACAAAGGAGAAACGCTAGATAAAGTTGAGGCGGAAATTCAACAGAAAGGAAAAAATAATGCGAAGAAAATTAAACAAAGATGAAGTAAACGGGAAACGAAATAATGCGCTGAGCTGTGAAGGAAGAAAGCAAGGAGGGAAAAAGAAGGAAAATGGAAATAAAACGAAAGAAAACGAGGAATGGGATAATAACTAGAACTGAATTTAAAACACAAAGAAAATGGAAATGAGATAAAGGATGCGATGAAGAAAGAACACTTGTGAAGAGAAAAGGAAAGATAAATGAGAAAGCGAAATAAAGGAAAGGAAAAGGAAAGGAAACGAAAAGGAAAAGGAGGAATAAATAAAACACGCTAAGGAATGGCTATAAGATGAATAATGGAAGGAGAGAGAAAAAAAATAAAGATAAAAGAAAACATGTGAAGAAAGGAACGTAGATAAGAAAAGCAAATGAAAGGAAAGGAAATGAATTGAAAGAAAAAAAGAAACATGTGAATAAAGGAACGTGGAATAAAAATAAAGCAAAATAAAGTAAAGGATATGGAGAGGAAAAGGAAAGGAAAAGGCAAGGGAAAGAAAACGGACATGAAAAAAAATAAAACAAAGAAACAAAAAAAAAGAAAATATAACTAAACAAAAAAATTATAAAATGTAGGAAAGAAAAAAAACGAATTAGAAAACGACAGATAATAAAGGAACGTAAGAAGAAAGCAAAATAAAGGAAAGGAGACGGAAAGGGAAAGGAGAGGGAAAGAAAAAGGGAAAGAGGGAAAGAAACAAAGTACTCGAGTCAGGAGATTCTGGGGAACAAAATCAGAGAAGTATTAATGGCCAGGAGGAACATTACGACCACAATCTCTCTCTCTCTCTCTCTCTCTCTCTCTTCTCACTCTCTCTCTCTCTCTCTCTCTCTCTCTCTCTCACTCACTTCACCTGCCACTTCCTTACTTCACTTCACTTCACTTCACTTCTCACTTCCACCTTCACTTCACTCACTCTTCACTTCACTTCACCACTTCTTCTTCACTCTCACTCACTCTCTCACTTCACTTCACTCTCACTTCACTCTTCTGTTTCTCACTCTCTCTCTCTCTCTGCCTTCCAATTATCTTCCGTCTTCTCATCTCCCCCGCTTTGAGGAAGATTTCTAAGCATCCTGTCTCCCGCATGCACCCGGCTGTCATTTCCTCCAGGTAAGACTCATCCTTATCACCAGGTGTGCGGCGCCTAATGTTACCTGTCTCTTGGCTAATTAAGGTGTCTTCATCCTGGACTCCTTGGATAGCGTTTAGAAGAATAATTTTGGTTCTAGTGTTTTTTAATTTGATTCTCCACTCGTATAGAACAGCAAATGTATTTATGATTTGAACATATCTTTTTTCTTCGAGAGTGCCGTTAGCATAAGCTTTTAAACATTAGTCATTACTAGTTTTGGCTTTATTTTCGCTCCTTATCTACATATAACGAGTAATTCAAGTACCTTAAAATATAGGAAATTGCTAAATATCACACGTTTCCCTTTCGTAGTCTTTATATAGGTTTCATTAATATTCTTTTCGCATGTTTGAACAAGACGTTAAGTAATAAAACGTTACGTACCACTCACACACTTTCCTCCTAATACCAGACAACCCCCGTTAGTCTCCTAAAACCAAATATTAAGATATGGAAGGATGAGATAACAGGAAGACAAATTAATACAAGGACTTAAGAAAAGGAGATAACGTATGGTATATAATATAAATTGTACTCTGCATTGTGACTGAAAGAAATAGTGACAGAATTAAAAGATATATTGGATGTGGAAGCAAAGGAAGACAGTAAAACACACACACACACACACACACACACACACACACACACACACACACCACGTCCCAACCTTCACCATTTGCCATCTCCTCGCCCCATCTGAACCTCGCTCTCCTCTCCTCCTCATACACCTTGCCTCATTAGCATCTACACATCTTTCCGAGCAGATAAAATCACCGTATGCCTCCCAAGACCGACTCCACAGCCCATTGCTACACAGCGTCCCGAACCTCCACCGCCAGCTGTCTGTCTTGCCCCATCTGCGCCCGATCTTCTCTCCCTCCTTCGGTCGGCTTGGGGAAGGAGGAGGAGGAGGAGGAGGAGATGAGAGGAGAAGGAGGAGGAGGATGAGATGAGTTTCTAGAGGGTCGATAAGTTTACACACTAACTCTGTCGGGGTAAATTGCGTGGAAGAGAGACACAGAGTCTGATGAGAAAAACAAATCTTGAAATTGGGAAGAGCGAGGGAGGAGGAGGAGGCGGATGGATGGAGGAGGAGGAGGAGAAGGAGGAGGGGAATGGCAAGGGAGAGAGGGCAAGGAGAAAGAAAGTGAGGAAGGAAGGAAGGAAGGAAGGAAGGAAGAGGAGGAGGTGGTGGAGGCGGAGGAGGATGAAGCTGAAAGTGAGTGAGAGAGAAAGGAAGCGTGGAGTTGAGATGAGGTGATTGGACAAAAGTTGGAATATTGGGCGGAAAGTGAAAGAAAGAAAAGAGCTGAGAGAGAGAGAGAGAGAGAGAGAGAGAGAGAGAGAGAGAGAGAGAGAGAGAGAGAGAGAGAGAGAGAGAGAGAGAGAGAGAGAGAGAGAGAGAGAGAGAGAGAGAGAGAGAGAGAGAGAGAGAGAGAGAGAGAGAGAGAGAGAGAGAGAGAGAGAGAGAGAGAGAGAGAGAGAGAGAGAGAGAGAGAGAGAGAGAGAGAGAGAGAGAGAGAGAGAGAGAGAGAGAGAGAAACAAATGGCTAATAGAAGGCAGAGAGTAATTGCAGGATTTCTTTTAATAAAACCCAAATGGCGGGGAAGCAATAATGACAGAGAGAGAGAGAGAGAGAGGAGAGAGAGAGAGAGAGAGAGAGAGAGAGAGAGAGAGAGAGAGAGAGAGAGAGAGAGAGAGAGAGAGAAGGGGATGATGAGGAAGCTGATAAGTGGGGGATTCAAGAGGTTTTTCCGAGGCTTCACACGTCCTCTGGGGTTGAAATAGGCAGGAATAGGGAAGGAAAAAAAAGGCTGGGGGATTTAAGTATGATTTTGGGGTTTGCTGGAAACTATAGGAAGGTGCTGAGAGGCGTAAACGAAACGAAGAAGAAACAGTGGAGGAAGTATAGCAAGACTGGATAAGGATTTAGTGTACTTAGGATTAAACTGGAAGGACTGAGATGGATTAGGTGTTTGGGAAATGGCTGGGATAACATAAAACTACGTTGAAGGATGAGAGGAAGTGAATAGGAGACGCAATAGTTGTAGGGTAATTGAGGAATGATTTTTGTGAGGAATGAAGGGATGGGACAAGCGTGTAGAATGTAGAGAACCTGAAATTATGAGGTGGCTGTGGAAAGAGTGGAGGAAAAGATGAGAAAGTCTTAGAAGAAGATACTCACTAAAAAGAACGATGATGAGAGGATAGAATAAAAAGACGAACAAGTTGTAGTGAGAGAAGGAAACTAAAGGGAGAGTAACCAAAAAAAAGTGTAGTACTTATGGGGGAATGGTTGTTATTGCCATTGGAAAAAGACGAGGGTGGAGAAGGGAATGAAAAGTGATGGGAAGGGCTGGAGGACTGTGGATGAGGAGAGAGAGAGAGAGAGAGAGAGAGAGAGAGAGAGAGAGAGAGAGAGAGAGAGAGAGAGAGAGAGAGAGAGAGAGAGAGAGAGAGAGAGAGAGAGAGAGAGAGAGAGAGAGAGAGAGAGAGAGGAGACCGTAGATGAGAGAGAGAGAGAGAGAGAGAGAGAGGAGAGGAGAGAGAGAGAGAGAGAGAGAGAGAGAGAGAGAGAGAGAGAGAGGAGAGAGAGAGAGAGAGAGAGAGAGAGAGAGAGAGGGAGAGAGAGAGAGTAGAGAGAGAGAGAGAGAGAGAGTATTGGGGTGAAGGGGGGGACATCAGAAGCTTACACTGATTTCTGAGAACCCTTACAAGTTGGGCTAAAACTTGTTAGAATGTTTGACTTAAAGGTTTGCCGAGAGAGAGAGAGAGAGAGAGAGAGAGAGAGAGAGAGAGAGAGAGAGAGAGAGAGGGAGAGAGGGAGGAGAGAGAGAGAGAGAGAGAGACATAGGTACAGACAGACACACTAATCTTCCATATACACACACACACAAAAAAAAAAAACATACTACATCATAATAAGAGAAGAAAGGAAATACATGGAAATACACATGCCAACACAAACAACAAATAGTGTTCCTGCTCTTTATTCCTTTGCCTATTCCTGCCTCTCTTTCTTCCTCTTTCTCTCTCTTCTCTTCATTTTCCTTATTTTTTCTTTTCATCTCCACTTCTCTCTCACCTTTTTTTTCTCTTTTTTCATCTTTCTTTTCTTTCGTCTCTTCCTATCTCTTCCTTTTCTCTAACTTTTCTCCTCATCTTCCTTGAGTTTTTCATCTTTTTTTTCTCTGTTCTTTTCTTCATCCCATTCTGTCTCCCTCCCAGTCATTTTCCTTCTCTTCTCCTCATCTTTCCTCTCTTTTCCCTTCTTCCCTCTTTCTCTGCCCTCCACTCCTTCCGTCTCCTCCACTCCTTTCCTCTTCTCTTTTTTCTCTCTTCTTCCTTATCTTTCCCTTTTCTTTTCTTTCGTTCCCTCACCTCCTCATTTTCTTTCCCCTTCCCACTCCTTTTCACTCTTTCCTCCTTTCTTTCTCCATCTTTCCTTTCCTTTTGTCTATCATTCCACCTCTTCCATCTCTTTTCTTCTCTCTCTTTCCCCCCTCATCTTCCCTTCCTTTCCACTCTTTGTTTGTGTCTCTCCTTCCTCCCTCCTATTTCACTATACCATCTCTCTTTCCTTCTTTGTTCTTTCCTTTTGCTTCTTTTTTCTTCCTGCTTCTTCTTCCTCCCTCTCTCGTTTCATCCCACCCCTCTCTTTTCTCCTCCCTCATCTTCCTAGTCTTTTTTTCCCCCCTTCTCTTTTCTCTCGCTTCTCCTCCTCTTCCCTCTCGTTCCTTCTCCTCTTCCCTCTCTTTCCCCTTCTCACTCTGACGCAATTCTCCTAAGTCGACGAGAGGACGTAACTCACAGCCTCGTTCATCCTTCCTCTCCTCCTCCTCCTCCTTCTCCCTAGTCCTCCACCTTCTGCTCCTCTTTCCTCCTGTGTTTCTGGGATGACGATCTGAGGAAAAGGAGGTTGAGAAAGAGGAGGAGTATATTGAGAACGAGGAGAATCAACTGAGGAGAGAAAAAAATAAAGAGATGGTGGTAGAGAAAGAGGGAAGTGAAAAGGAAAGGAGGAGATGAAAGAGAGAAAGAGAGGTCAAAAGTGTAAAGGGGTGTATAGGGGAGAAGAGGTAGAGATAGGAAGATAACGTTGAAGAGGGTGATGGAGAGGAATAAAGGAGGAGGAGGAGGAAGGAAAAGTGGCAGGAAGGAAAGAAAGGAGGAAGTATTGAGAGGAAGAAGACAAAAGAAAGAAGAGAGAAGAGAAAAAAAAGAAAAAGAACGAAGAAGAAGAACAAGAACAAGAAATAGAAGAAGAGGAACAAAAAAATGAAAAGATGATAAAGATGAAGAAAAAGCAGAAGAAAAAGAAGGATTGAAAAAGCAACATGAAACGCCAGTGAAAAAAAAACAAGAGACAGGAAGATGAACGAAGGTAAAAGAAGAAAAACAGACAGGTAGGTGAGAGGAAAGGGAAAGGAGGAGGAGGAAGGTCTGAAGAAGGAAGAGGGGAATGAGGAGGCTGGAAGAAGAGGCAGGAGGAGGAGGAGGAGAGGTATGGAAAGAGGCAGAGGAAAGGAGCAAGGGCAGGGAGGGCAAAGGAAAGGTGAAAGGAGGAGGAAGGTCGGGAGGAGAAGAGGGGAATGAGGGCTGGCCAAAGAAGGCAGGAGGAGGCAGGAGGAGGAGGTATGGAAAGAGCCAGAGAGTGGGAGCAAGGAGGGGTGCAAGGAGGGACGAGGAGGAGAGGCGAGGCTTGTATAAGGATAATGTATGCAAATAGAGTAGGTGTTGGCCGCCCCTCCGAATCATCTGCCTGGCACCTCGTCTGCAAAGGTGACGCGGCGCCCTCCGTCTCACCTGCGCCGCTAATTCACCTGGCTGCCGCGCGTGTTGATTACCAAGGTGACGAAGATTTCTCCTCACCTCTCATGTACCTGTCACTCTCTCTCATACCGTCTGTCTGTCTGTTTGTCCTTCCGTCTGTTTGGATGTTTGGTGGTTTGGTTGTCTGTTTATGATGGTGTAGATGGTGATGATGAAGATGGTGGTTGTAATGGTGTTTCACTTTCTCTGTCTAATTAATTTTCCTTTGTTTGGTATGTTTCTATTTGTTTTTGTTTTTGTTTTTTCATTCCTCTATTTTTTTTATATTTGTTTTTATGTATATTCGCGTGTTTACTTATAATCTGTACAATATCTTCATGTCCCTTTTTTTTTTTCTCTTCTTCCTATCCTCCTCCTCCTCCCCTTTTCCTCCTCCACCTCCCTTCTTCATCTTATCGCTCCCTTCTCCTTTCTTGGCTTTCTTTCTATTATCTTTTCTCACTCCTCTATTACTGATTATTTTACGCGTTATATATATGTTTTACTTACGTATAAAAAAAATATTAATATCACGCAAATAAGAAATCTTTTATACTTGAAAGTCATTTAACTTTTATATTGGAAACAGGGACACGAGAGAGAGAGAGAGAGGGGAGAGAGAGAGAGAGAGAGAGAGAGAGAGAGAGAGAGAGAGAGAGAGAGAGAGAGAGAGAGAGAGAGAGAGAGCGAGAGAGAGAGTAGAGAGAGAGAGAGAGAGAAGAGAGGATAAAGAAGGAGGCAAGAGGAGGATAGGAAGAGCTAATTAAAGGAAAGGAAAGGAGAAAAGGAAAGGAAGGAAGAAAATCGAAGAAAAAGAGAGAAAAGGAAAAGGAAAGGAGAAAAGGAAAAGGGAAGAGAAAAATCAGGAAAGGAAAAGGAAAAGAGGAGAGAGGGAAGAGGAGGGAAGAAGAAGGGGAAGGGAGAGATTAGGGAACATGCTCAGAAGTCCCAGATTCTGAAAGGTATTTTTTTTTTTTCTTTTTTTTTTTTTTTTTTTTTTTTTTTTTTTTTTCTTTCTAAAAAATTCTCTCTCTCTCTCGCAAATGCACACACAGACAGATGAATTGGTTGAAAGATGAATAGGATAACCGATAAACAGCGATCCATGGCCAATATTTGCTGATGTGTGATGAAAGAGTGTGTGCGAGAGAGAGAGAGAGAGAGAGAGAGAGAGAGAGAGAGAGAGAGAGAGAGAGAGAGAGAGAGAGAGAGAGAGAGAGAGAGAGAGAGAGAGAGAGCGCAATACAAACGAAAAACTAGTTCTAATCTTACCAAATCCCCTACCACTACCACTACTACTACTACTACTACTACTACTTCCACTACCCTAACTTCCACCATTCCTTCCACTGCCATTTCCATCCGCATTTGCCGCCATTTGTATCCCCGTCACGAAGACAACGACTCCTATTACTCCGGTCATTACCAACTTAAGACCCGGCCCTTCCAAGTCCTTAAAAACTTCCGTAATCAGTGTGCCTTTATTGCCGCCCCCCCGTCGCGCCCTCCCTATAAATGTGGTCCCGAAGAGGCGTATAAAAGGGGGCGGTGCGTATGGAGATGGTTCCGAGAGAGAGAGAGAGAGAAAGAGAGAGATTATGATGCCCCCGGGGATGATGACAAGGTGGGTTGATGGTGATGCCCTTCCTTTTGATGGTTTCCCTGGGTTCGTCTTTAGTGCTGGTGTGTGTGAGTTCGTCTTTGAAGTAGATGACAGGTCAAAGAAGGTGCTGGTTTGTGGAGCGTGTAAGGAAAATTAGATGGTTAGGAGGAGGGTTTAGGTGTAGGGATGGCGGTAGAATTTGAGGGTAACATGTGAGTTCGTCTGGAAAGTAGAGGTAGAGAGGGAAAGGATGCTGAAGGGAGTGAAGAAGAGGAAAGCGTGGAGATGTAGGTAGCTTATGAAGGAAGAATGTGGAAGTGTTAATATACGTTTTGTCGAGTTTGTCTTAAGAATAGAATAAGTAAAGACAAGATGTGACAATAGAAGGAAGATGACATAAGAAGAAGGTATATGAAGTAAGGGGAAGCTGTGTAAATAGTAAGTTGGTTCATGTCAGCCGGAAAGGAAAGGAAAGGACACTGGCGAATAGAGGTAAAACGAGCTAAAAAGATTAAAAGAGGGTTAGAGTATGGCCCAAGATATACTGAGACATTGATTGCAAAACGGTTAAACACAAAGCCAGACAGACAAAAAGCCAGTCACGTATAGAACCAGACAGACAAAGGAAGGCGATTGCACAACGACGAACAGGCAGCTCAACGGTCAGACAGTCAACCACTTAACAAGACAGATAGAGAGAGATTTACGAAGAAAAACAGATAGAAAGACAGATAAACAGCATTACAGAGAGAGAGAGAGAGAGAGAGAGAGACCGTGACCCCGGGGTATTTCAAAGGGGTTTCAAGAAGGGGAGAGGAATGGATTGCTACGCCTTGGGATCAGTTGGAGGAAGCGTAGATGCGTCTGCAGGGAAAGGAAGGGAGAGAGAGGAGGAGGGAAAAAAGGAAGGCGAGGAAACGTTGGGAAAAAGGAGATGAAAAAAAAAAGAAAAAGAGTCGGAAGGAGAGAAAGTGATGGAGAAGAAATGGAAGTGAAGGAAAGAACGTCAAGATTGAGATAGAAGAGAGCACTTGACGAAGATAAAAGAAAATAGTCGAAAGGTTAAATGAGGGACTAAAGAAAGAATGAGAATTAATTAGACGGATTAGAAGAAAACTTGTATGGGAAATGGAGGATCTTGGAAAAAGGTTGAACAAAGAGAGAGATAAAACAGATAAAGGAAAAGGTGGACGAGAGAAAAAGAATGAACACTTAGACGAAGGAAGAAAAGGTGATATGGAAGTAAAGTAAAAAGCCTGCGTGGAAGGAAAGAATAACTTGAAAAAGAGAAACGCAAGCTGACAAAATGCCGAATAAAGAAGGGAAAGAACGGAAGAAAAAAAGAAGCATCGCGGAAGGGCAGAGAGGGGAGAGGAAAAAGCGAAAGGAAGGAAACAGAATGGGCGAAGGGGAAGAGAGGAGGGGAAAAAGAGGGCGAGAGAGGAAGGAAGAGTTGAGGAGAGCTCGTTTGACCACTGGGAGGGGATGACGTCACTGCCTTAAACACGACTAATGGATTAACGTAGACGCGAAGAGGAAACAAAAAAGAAAACAGAAAAGGAAAAGAAAAAGAAATAAAAGAAATAAAAGAGAGGAAAAGAAATAAATGAGAAACTAGTTATAGAAAAGAAGTAAAGTATAAGAATGAAGATGATGGTAGTAGTAGTAGTAGTAGTTGTAGTAGTAGAAGTAGTAGTAGAAGTAGTAGTAGTAGTAGTAGTAGTAGTAGTAGTAATAAATCACTGGAAAGCCGTAAAGGATAAACTCAACTAAAAACATAATCCACAGCTTTTCATTAATAAAACTGTACGAAAAAACAGCTATCAGATCTCCCCTCGGCAATAATAATAACAATAATGATGATAACGATGATAATAATAATAATAATAACCATAATAATAACGGAAGATTAATCAAACCCGGCCATTATTCTCGCCATTCATCAAATTACTGTTTTTCTTTCCCCCTTTTATCTTCCCATCTCTTTCCCCTCTAATTCATCAATCACTCCCTCCCTCCCTCCAGCCCGCCTCCTGTGTCTGCTCCCCTCACTCTCCTCCTGTCTCCCTCTCCCTTCCCTTCTCCCCTCTTTCCTCCCCTCTCTCCCCTTCCCTTGGGCTGCACTATAACATGTTGAGGCTTATTGGAAACTGTGTGTAATTACCTCACGTCTGTCAAAAGCGTCTCCCCTTTCCTCTCCCCTTCCCTTCTCCCCTTCCCCTCGTCCCCTTCCCCTCGCCTCTCCCCGATCACGCGTGCCCTTCTTCCCTCCCTCCGCTCGATTAAAACACTCCCCTTCAAATTTTCACCTCGCGAGTTTGAAGGCAAGATTTCTCCCCTCTTTTAAGCCTGCGTTCACTTCCTTTCCTAACATTTTTCCTTCGTTCATAATCCGATTTCTTATATATATATTTTTTTTTGTGACGAACGTGATATCTTTTTTTTAAGTCTTTGATGTATTTCCACGCTCTGATTTTTAGTTTTTTATCCCCATTTTTTTCTGCTTTAAATATAAGTAATTCCTCGACTTAAGTTTTAATCCTCTGCATCCTATTTTGTTATGATCGATTTCAAAACACATCAAAAAATACTCTTTCTAAATCTCTTTAATCCTAACATTTAATTCATCAGTCGTGTTTGAAGTTTAAGGTTAAGGGTACCAAAAAAGATTAGACGTGATTATAACTTCGAATTACATAACGATTTGAGTGTCATACGAATCTAACTTCACCATTCTTCCTCACTCAGGCATTTTTTTTCGTGTGACATCAAGTTTGTTCCAAGATCTGCGGCAAAGAACGAAAGCAGAAGGAGGGAACCCACTCGTCTAGCGCTACATATTTACCGCCATCATATATATTTTCTTTTTTTCTTTTCATGCTCACTCACTCACCTCTTGTTTCCTTCCCCTCGACATTCCCGCCTCCCTTCCCTTCCCCCTCCGACACGTCCTCCTTCCCCTTGCATACGTCCACCCTCAACGTCACGCTCCCCCTTCCTTCATCTGAGTTAACCTCGTCATTAAAAATAAAACATTGTTATTATTTTCTGGACTCCGCGTTGCCGTATTAAGGTGAAGTGGGGAGAGGGGAAGGGAGGGGAAGAGAGGGGAGAGATAATAAGTGGGGGAAGAGAGAGGGGGGGTGTGAGTAAGGAGAGAGAGGGGGAGGTGGAAAATGAGAACGAGGGGATGAGGAGAGAGAGAGAGAGAGAGAGAGAGAGAGAGAGAGAGAGAGAGAGAGAGAGAGAGAGAGAGAGAGAGAGAGAGAGAGAGAGAGAGAGAGAGAGAGAGATTTGTAGTTAATGAGGGAAAAGGGAAAGGGGAGATAAGGAAGATCAAGGGGAGAGGGGAGTGAGAGGGAGAGAGAAGTAAGAGGAAATGAAAGGGAGAGAGGAGGGAAAGGAGAGAAGGAGAGAGAGTAAGGAAAGGGGAAAATGAGAGAAAGGAAAGGAAAAATAGGAGAAATAGGGAAAAGTGAGGGGAGAGGAGAGGAAGACAAGAGGCAAAAGGGAAAGTCGGGAAAAGAAAATAGGGAGATAGAAAAGACAGAGGGGAAAGAGAGGGAAAACGAGAGGAAGAGAGGAGAAAGAAGGGAAAGAGAGGGGAAGAGAAACATGCCTCGGTGGAGCTGAGAGTGATCTTAGCCGTAGGGGAGAGAGAGAGAGAGAGAGAGAGAGAGAGAGAGAGAGAGAGAGAGAGAGAGAGAGAGAGAGAGAGAGAGAGAGCACCAACCAGAGGGAAAAATAAAAAAAATAATAATGAAAACAATACAGCCACATTTTTCATCTCAAGTTCATGAAAATTGTGAAGCAAAATGTAAAAAAAAAAATAATACGAAATTTAAATTAAGGAAAAACTAAAAGGCTGTAAAGAATCACGGAGAGGAAAAGATAAAGGGAGAGAGGAAGGGAGAAAAGAGAAAAAGAAGGGAGGAAGGGAGGAAGAATAAATAAGTGAAAAAAGAAAAATAATATAGAACTTTGATTACAGAATGAAAAATAATGGAAGGAAAGGATGGTAGAAGGAAAGAATATAGCGAAGATAGGAAGTGAGAAAGGAGAAGAGGAAGGGAGGCAAGGAGGAAGGGAGGAAGGGAGAATATGAAAATGTGAAAATAAAATGTGAAAAAAAATATTGAAGATAGATTACTCAAAGATGAAAACTGAAGGAAAAAATCGTAGGAGGAAAGGAGAAGGAAAAGAGAGGATGGGAGATAGGAGGAGAGAAAGGGAAGCAAGGGGAAAGGGAGGGAGGGAGAATAAGAAAATGTTAAAATATAATGTAAAAAAAAAATAGAAGAGAATTGAAGGGAAAATTGGCAGAAGGAAAGGATAAGGAAAAGAGAACAAGGGAGATATGAGGAGAGGAAGGGAGGGGAAAGGGAGGGAGGAAGAATAAGAAAACGATAAAATAAAATGCAAAAAAAATATAGAAGAAGAGAATGGTAGGAAAGAATGGAAGGAGGAAATAATAAAGAAAAGATAGCAAGGGAAATAGGAGGAGAGAAAGGGAAGTTAGAGGAAAGGGAGGGAGGAAAAACGAAAATGTTAAAATAAAACGTAAAAAAATATATAGAAGGAGAGAATGGAAGGAAAGAGAGACAGGAGGAGAGAGTAAGGAAAAGAGAGGAAGGGAGAATGGAGGAGAGGAAGGGAGGCAAGAGGAAAGGGAGGGAGTAGGAATATCCAATAAGCGAAGGAAGGGTTACCAGATATCTCTTAGCTATTCATGTATTCCTTCCTATATGGAGATGAAGGAAAATATGAAAGAGACGGAAGAATGAACCTTAAATATAAACACACACACACACACACACACACACACACACACACACACACACACACACACACACACACACACACACACACACACGATGATAAATAAGTAACCAAATATAAAGAAAATACAAAAAAAAATATTCATATGACAAAAACTACAAGAGAAAAACAAAATAAAATAACAAAAAAAAACATGCATGAAAAGTCAAAACAACAAATTCATAAAAAAAAATACAAGAGAGAGAGAGAGAGAGAGAGAGAGAGAGAGAGAGAGAGAGAGAGAGAGAGAGAGAGAGAGAGAGAGAGAGAGAGAGAGAGAGAGAGAGAGACAGACAGACAGACAGACAGACAGACAGACAGACAGACAAACAGGCAACAGAGACAGAGACAAAGGGGAGAAGGGTAGTTTGCTTAAATTTATGGTAGAGAGAAAGACAGCACAGGAAAAGAAAAAAGAGAAAGAGAGGCCTTCCGTTACAGAAGTATTTCGATTGATTTCTCGGCGGAGACATACATTCTGAAGGTGTCACTGAGGGCCCGTAGATCAGGGAGGGAGGGAGGGAGGAACGGGGAAAGGAGTGAGTTGGGATGGAAGGAGGGAGCGTTGATGGAAGGAAGGGAGTGAGGAAAGAATGAAGAAAAGATGGGGTGGAAGGAAGAATGAAGGAAGAAAGGAAGGAAGGAAGGAAGGAAGGAAGGAAGGAAAGACGGTAGTATTGAAGGGGAAAAATAAAGAATGGAGGATGTTAAAGAAAACCGAGAAAGAAACTAAGGAAAGAACGAAAGGAGGAAGGAAGGAAGAGAAAAAGTAGATGGAGGGAATGAAAGAAAAGAAACGGAGGGAAAAAGAATGAAGGGAAAGATTGAAAGGATGAAAAAACGAGAGAAAAAAAGTGACAAAGGAATGAAGGAAAAATGGAAGGAAAAACAAAAGAAAAGATTGAAGGAACAAATGAATGAATGAGAGAGAGAAAGGAAGAAGGAAAATAAAGGAAGGTAGGAATACCAAGAGGTTGAAAAAAGGAACAAGAAAAAAGCAAAAGAAAGAAGACAAAAGAAGAATCTGTCTATAAGAAACTTCGGAGGAAATAAGTGGCAATATTTTAGGAAAGTTAAGAGGTCAGAAAAAAAATAAGAATAAGGTCAGACGGAAAGGAAGTGTTGGAATGAGCGAGGGAGACGCGGAGAGACAATGGAGGGGAAGACACAAAAGAGGGAGAGATGAAGAGGATAATTATGAGAGATGATACAAAAGAGAAGAGAGGAAAGGAATGAAAAATAAGAGCATAAAAGGATATCGTACGTGTTTTTTTAATTAGAAGGGAAGGAAGAAACACTCGAAGAAAAAGGTGTAATCTGAAAAAAATGTCAAATAAGCCACTGAGAGAAAAAGAAGCGAAAATAATGAACTAAATAATGGAAGGAAGGAGAAGAATGAGTAAGGGAAAAATATAAATAAAAGGAAAGATTAGAAGGAAAATACATGAAATTGGGAGAAAGGACCCAAGGAAAAGAAAAGGCATGTTAAATTGCAGATAAATAAACATAGATAGAGAGAGAGAGAGAGAGAGAGAGAGAGAGAGAGAGAGAGAGAGAGAGAGAGAGAGAGAGAGAGAGAGAGAGAGAGAGAGAGAGAGAGAGAGAGAGAGAGAAGAGAGGAGCAAGTATAGCCAGACACACACACACACACACACACACACACACACGCACAGAGCCGGAGGACGAAACAGTGAGTCAAAAAAAAAAGAGGACGCATATTTTCATCAGAAAGTAACATAAGCATTAAAACATCACAAACAGACGCCAACAAAGGACAAAGGAAAAAAAAATGTTGGAAAAAAATATGAAACAAAGAAGAAAAGACAATACGAGAAAAAAGAAAGAGCAGTGTTTTCAAACTTGGCTAACGACCGGAGGCGAACATTGAAAGAGAAACTGCTCACAAAAGGAAATAGTAGTAGTAGTAGTAGTAGTAGTAGTAGTAGTTGTAATAGTAGTAGTAGAAGGAGGAGTGGTAGCAAAGATGGTGATGGTTAGTGGTGGTTGTGGTAAGTAGTAGTGGTAGTAGGTGGTGGTAGTAGTGGTGGTAGTAGTAGTAGCAGTTATAATAGTAGTAGTAGTAGTAGTAGTAGTGGTAATAGTAGATGCAATAAGACGAAGGCGAGGAGAAGGAATTAAAGGAGAAGGATAAAGATGTAGAAAGACGAGAAGTTGGAAGAGGAAGAGAAGGAGGAAGAGGAGGAGGAGGAGGAGGAGAACAAAGAAGACGTTGAAGGAAAAGGAGATAAGCTGGACAAAGATGGAGAAGACGATTAGAAGGAGATTGATTCCGGGAAGCGAGAGAGAACGAAAAGTCAATAAAGAAGGAAGGCAAAAATATTACTAAAGAGGAGGTGGAATGTAGTAAGAAAACGAGTGAAGAAATATATCAAACAAGAAAAAGAATAACCCCCCCCTGAGAACGGTAACTTTGGTCTTGCGATATCAGGAAAGAGCTCGATTTTTAGTTATGAAGCCAGTCAGTGACCTTCCATCTCTCCAGCCAGACAGACAGACAGAGGGACTTTCTACCAGCCAGTCACGGAGAAAATCAGCCACTCAACAACCCAGCAAGGCAGATATCAAACAAGCCAGACAGACGGAGAGAAAATAAACAATCAATCTTCTACTCAGACATACGGAAAACCAGACAGACAAACGGACAGACAGACAGACGGGGAGACAGACACACAGAAAACCAGCCCGCCAGCCGAGCAGTACAGCCGTCAAGCCAAGACAGATGACCCAACCGGTGCACAGCCGTTGAACCGTTAGTAGGAAGAGAAGCAGGCAGCAGGACCAAGCAACAGCCGGACGGAACAGCAGGGGACAGAACAATATCCCCGGCTCGGGCACCGTACTCAGGGGCAGCTGCACGAGAGTTACGAGCACCTGCGAGCATTACCTGGGCACGGCGGAGGGCTCAGGTGTACAGCAGCGCCGGTAACAGGAACAACAACAGCAGCAGCACCGGAAAGAGCCAGCCAGCCAGACCTCGCGCCCCCCCAGCTGCTCGCATAACTGCAGCACTAAACAGCCGCGGGAGTTATGTCGACACGAACAGCTCGCGGGTGAAATGAATATATCGGGAAGGAAACAAGACCAGCTCTCTCCGACGAAGGCAAAGGCAGAGGGTCCGTCAGTCTCCGCCGCTAGTCATGATGCGAGGGTAAAGCTGAGGCCGAGGCGAGGAGAAATAACGGAAAGAGAAAGGAAAAGGAAGGAAGGCAGGAAGGAAGCTCGAGATACCAGCACGAGGAAAATAATGAAAAAGGGTCAGGAAACACGGTTGAGAAGTGGAGGAAGATAAGAAGTTAGGTGAAGGAAACTGAGACAAAGGCTTTCTCGTCTTATTGATTGCCTCGCCGACCAGTGACTTGCTCCACCACCACCATCACCTCCACCCACCACCACCACCAAAACACCACCACTATCTGCACACCTACCACCACTACGGAAGAATGTACCAACCGACGACTTGCGCAACCACCATCACCACAATCACCACCACCACCACCACTATTACCTCAACCACCACAATCAATGTCACCACCACCAAAACACCACTACTGTCACCACAACTACCACCTTTACTGTAACAACTACATACGATTTGAATAACCACCATTACCACAACCACCATCACCACCACTGCTACCAATACCACCTTCAACCACTGTTACCACCACTGCTAACACCTGCACCACCCTTGGGACGATCCATCACGCACCTAATCGCCCTTCCTAACACCAGCACCGTTATCACCACCCCAAAAATACTCGCCCGGGCCTTCGCGAGCTGCCATTTCCCACTGATATGATTTCTTTATCCTTCTCTTATTATTCCCTCGCGTGACGGGGCTCCCTCAAGCAAGACGCCCCCTTCCCCTCCCTTCCTGCACCCCCTTCCTGCCCCCCTCCTCCCTTCCAGCTCCTTCATCTCTGCGAGGTTTGCCGACTGACATCACAGACTGCGAGTTCATTTGTGTGGAGGAGAGCTTATGTCCATGATCTGAGAGGGGAGGGAAGGAGGAAGGAGGGGAAAGGAGAGAAGAGATGGGGGGAGGAGGGAGTAATGAAAGAGGTGAGGTAGGTAGAGGAGGCAAGAGAAGGGAGGGAGGGAGGTATAGAGGAAAGGAGGAAGGGAATGAATGAATGAGGAAAGATGAGGAAGAGAGTAATGAAGGGAAGAAGGATGGAAGGACGAGAAAATGAGAGGGAGGGGAAATAAGTAGAGGAAATAGAGGATGGAAGATAAGGAAGGGAGATAAACGAGGTGTATAGAGGGAGGAAGGAACAAAGAAAAGAAGTAAAGGAGAAAAGAGAGGGAGAAAGTAAAGTGGGGGAGAAGGAAATGAGGGAAGCGAGAGAGAGGTAAAGATGAAAGAGAAAAAGGGAAGCAAAAGACGAGATTAAGTGGAAGGGAATATATGAAAGAAGGAAAGGAGAGAGGAAAGAAGGAGAGAAGATGGAGAAACGATAAAAATAAGTAAATAATAGAAGGGAGGAAGATGGAAAGAAGAAAATAATAAAGAAAATGAAGGGAAAGAATTAGAAGGAAAGTGAGGAGGTGATTAGTGAAAGAGAAGAATAAAAATATGAAGAAAAGAGAAAAATGAAGGTAAGAGAAGATGGAGAAATAAGTGAAGGGGAATAGGGAGGGAAATAAGCAAGTAAAGATGATTAGAGCGAGAGGAAAACAGGAAGTGACTGAAAGGGAGAGGGAAGAAGAGAAAGGATGAAAACAGGAAAGGGAGAGGAAAACAGGAAAAAGACGCGTAAATAATCTGCGAAAACAACTGAAAGAAAAAGAGAAAGAGGCGTAAAGAAAGACCATAAATAATATAAAAGAAGCAAGAGAAAGACATAAAGAATTGAATGAAAGGAGTTAAGGAAAAAGAATAAAAGAATACATAAGAAATGATAAAAAAAACATGATTAAAAAGAAAAAGAAAACGGGATAATAAGGAGAGAAACACTTAAGAAATACAAGAAAACAAAGGACTAGCAAGAAGAAAGGAAGCAAAAGAATGGAGACTGAACAGAGAAACTCAGAGATGAATGAAAGAATTACTGATGGCGGTAAAAAGGAAAAAAAGAAAGATAAACAGGTAGACATAGGACTCAAAAGGGAAGGAAAAAACATGAAAAAAAATGAAGAAAAGAATGAATGAAAACGAAAATAGCAGTAATGAAGGATGACAAAAAGACAGGCGGAGTGAATAACAAAAAAGAGGAAGAAAAATAAAGAGACGGACGGAGCAACAACACTCAGAAGTAAGAAAAGAAGAGAGAACCTAAAAAAAAGAAAAGGAATGAAAACGAAAAATAAAATGGAATATGAAAAAAAGGAAAAAGGAAATAATAACAAAGATGAAAGACAAACAGACACAACAATGAGGCGAGATGATGAGAAGAGGGAAAGAAGAAGAAGAAGAAGAAGTAGAAGAAGAAGAAGAAGAGAAGGAGGGAGTTAGGGAGGAGAAAAGCAGGATGACAGGCAGACAGGCACGCCGGGAAACACGTCAAACTCCAAGAAGACATTCCCGCGAACCCCAAGGTATGGAGGAGGACCTAAGACTTCGCGCGTGCTGGGGCCGCGGATTAAGGCGAGGAGGAGGGGGCGGCGGAAGGGCGGAAGAGAGGGAGGGAGGCTGCGGGAAGCTGACGGGCGGGGAATAACACGCCAACGTAATATGCCGCGCGAGTGACAGTCCCATTGGTGCCTCGCGATGGGTCTTTTACGGGCTCTGGAACTGACCCCGCGGACGCCAGCAGTCTGAAATGAGGGGGGCGAGTAGTGGAGTCAATAACATTTCATGGGTTAGGACACAGGGAGGAAGGGAGCTGGACAAGGGAAGCGAAGAGGGCACAGGGAGAAAGGGGGATCTGGTGATGGTCTGAAGGGGAGAGAGACACAGGGAGGAAGGCATCTGGTTATAGTAGGGAAGGGGAGAGGCGGAGGGTGACGTGGGAGAGGGATGAGGGTATGGTCAGCTAAGGGAAGAAGATAGAATGAAATAGGTTGATGGGAGGGAGAGACAGAGGAGAAGGGTGGATCTGGATATGGTAGGAAAGGGAAGAGGCAGAGAGTAACAGGGGAGAGGGACGAAGAAGGGTATGGCTGACTAAGGGGAATGAAATAGAATAAAAAATGTTGATGAAGGAAAGGGAAGACGTAAGTTAGGGGAGAGAGACAGAAGGAAAGGATGGATCTGGGAAGGGATGAGGTCGAGGGTAATAGGGGAGAGGGACGAGGGTGGGTTTGGCTAGCTAAGGGGAAGTAGATAGATTGAAATAGGTTGATGGTGAAAAGGGAAGACGTAAGTTAGGGGAGGAAGACAGAAGGAAAGGATGGATCTGGGAAAGGATGAGGTCGAGGGTAATAGGGGAGAGGGACGAGGGTGGGTAAGGCAAGTTAAGGGGAATAAAATGGAATAAAATAGGTTGATTGGGGAAAGGGAGGACGTAAGGAAAGGAGAGAAAGAGACAGAAGAGAGGAAGGGAGCTGGGGATGGTTTCAGGAGGAGTGAGGACGTGATGGTTGATGAGTGAGAGGCAGGGACGAAGGGAGGGCATGGGTAAGGGTGAGTAGAGACAAGGTAAGGGATGGGGTGGCGAGGTAAGGGAATAATGAAGAAGGTAAGAAGGGAAAGGAGGGTAAAGGAAGGGAAAAGAACTGATAACGATGTGAGGATGGATCAGAGAGAGAGAGAGAGATAGAGAGAGAGAGAGAGAGGGGTCAGGATTACATGAGAAGGATTACCAGAGAGAGCACAGAGGGGTGGAACTTGTATGAAGAGAGGGAGAGAGAGATAGAGGAAGGGAGGGGTGGTAGGAAGGAAGGAAGGAAGGAAGGAAGGAAGGGAGAGAGGAGGAGGAGGAGGAGGGGGGCCAGACCGGAGGGAGTGGTCACTAGAGCTCCCTAATCCACTTTAACCTGTCGTAACTTCGGCCCGTGTTCGGAATTTACGAAAAGCATCAGAGGCTTGTGTCCAAAATAGGCTGTAACGCTCTCTCTCTCTCTCTCTCTCTCTCTCTCTCTCTCTCTCCTATATATTACCTCCTGGTTTTATGAAGCAATAACACCATTTAATCTACTCTGTATGGGGAAGGAAGAGAGAAGGAAAGTAGAAGAAGAAAAGAAAGAGGAAAACAATGATGATTTGGTTTTTTCGTCACGTTTCTCCCTTAAATCATTCCTTATTAAGAGAGTACAAGTGAGGGAGAAAAAATATTAGGAAAAGAAGATAAAGAGGACAACAAAGGCAAGAGGAGGGTATCAGGACATCTCTCCTCCCGAAATTGACCGATCTTTCCATCACTCATCTGAACTCATCTATAGGGGCAGCGAGTAGCGGGCTTTTTTTTTTCATTATTCTTTCCTTTTTTTTATGCCCTTGAGCTGTTTCCTTTGCTGTAAAAAAAAAAAAAAGTATTTCGAAGTATGATATCTTGGGCTCCTTCATAATTGTCACTTCAGGTTGAAAACTTCATAATATTTTTTCCTACAGTAAAGGAAACAGCTCAAGCGCAAAAGTTAACAGATGAAAAAGCCCGCTGGATGAAAAAAAAGCCCGCTGGATGAAAAAAAAAGCCCGCTGGATGAAAAAAAAGCCCGCTGGATAAAAAAAAAAGCCTGCTGGATGAAAAAAAGCCTGCTGGATGAAAAAAAGCCCGCTGGATGAAAAAAAAGCCTGCTGGATGAAAAAAAGCCCGCTGGATGAAAAAAAGCCCGCTGGATGAAAAAAAAGCCCGCTGGATGAAAAAAAAGCCCGCTGGATAAAAAAAAAAAGCCTGCTGGATGAAAAAGCCTGCTGGATGAAAAAAGCCTGCTGGATGAAAAAGCCTGCTGGATGAAAAAGCCTGCTGATGAAAAAAGCCCGCTGGATGAAAAAAAAAGCCTGCTGGATGAAAAAAAAAGCCTGCTGGATGAAAAAAAAGCCCGCTGGATGAAAAAAAAGCCCGCTGGATGAAAAAAAAAGCCTGCTGGATGAAAAAAAAGCCCGCTGGATGAAAAAAAGCCTGCTGGATGAAAAAAAACCCCGCTGGAGGAAAAAAAAAGCCTGCTGGATGAAAAAAAAGCCCGCTGGATGAAAAAAAAAGCCTGCTGGATGAAAAAAAAAGCCTGCTGGATGAAAAAAAAGCCCGCTGGATGAAAAAAAAGCCTGCTGCATGGAAAAAAGCCCGCTGGATGAAAAAAAAGCCCGCTGGATGAAAAAAAAGCCTGTTGCATGGAAAAAAGACCGCTGGATGAAAAAAAGGCCCGCTGGATGAAAAAAAAGCCCGCTGGATAAAAAAAAAGCCTGCTGGATGAAAAAAAAGCCCACTGGATGAAAAAAAGCTCGCTGGATGAAAAAAAAGCCTGCTGAATGAAAAAAAAGCCCGCTGGATGAAAAAAAAGCCCGTTGGATGAGGAAAAAGCCCGCTGGATGAAAAAAAACACGCTGGATGAAAAAAAAGCCCGCTGGATGAAAAAAAAAAAAGCCCGCTGGATGAAAAAAAGTCTGCTGGGCGGAAAAAAAAGCCTGCTGGATGAAAAAAAGCCTGCTGGATGAAAAAAAAGCCCGCTAGAGGGAAAAAAAAGCTTGTGTACTGCGGAACTTAATGCGTTTGTTGCCTGTTACATTCACAACACTTCAACTACTCAGGACGGCACAATAACCACACGCCTCTGTTTGAACCTTTAACTGGAAATATATAATCCACCACTGCCACACCACGCGATAGACTGCGGTAAGAACTACACTACCACGCACCCTCGAGAAAAAAGAGGAGTGTTGAGTGCGTTATTTATTTATTCTCTCTCTCTCTCTCTCTCATCATTCATCTTTTGTCCGATACGATCATCTCTTACTTTATTCATTATATACTATTTTTTATCATTGTTATTGTGTGTGTGTGTGTTTGTGAGAGAGAGAGAGAGAGAGAGAGAGAGAGAGAGAGAGAGAGAGAGAGAGAGAGAGATTAAAACAAAACATGATAGGAAAGAACAGGAAAGAGAATAAAAGGATCAAATATTTATGAACGGCCGAGGCTCGTCATAAAAACTCCGACGAAACAGAGAAAAGACCAAACGAAAGACAGAGAAAAAAAATATATTGGCTGCAAAAGAAAAAGGAATAGCAAACGTTTCCTTATTATTTCTGTCTCCCGTTGTCCGCTCGTCTACCTGTTGTTTATCTGTCTGTCTACCTGTCTGTGTTACCTGTATATCTATTCCGTCTGTCCTGTCTTCCTGTCCGACATCTTTATATTTCACCCCTATTCTTCTTTCTCCTTGTTCTGTTTGTTTCTCTTCTGTCTTTTTTTTTGTAGTTGTTGTTTTCGTTATTGCCATCCTCTCCGTCCCTTCATTTTCTCCTCTTCTTCTCCTCCTTCTCCTCCTTCTCCTCCTCCATCTCCTTTAACATCACTCCTCCTCCTCCTCCTTCTCCTTCTCTTCCAGCTTCACCTGCATCATCTGGTTACTGCACCTCTCCTCCTCTTCTTCCTCATCTTCTTCCCCCTGTTCATCCTCCTCCTCCTCCTCCTCCTCCTCCTCCTCCGCAGCTTCTTCCTTTCTTCTTCTTATACATCTCTTCCCCTATTCATACTCCTCCTTTTCCTTCTGCTTCTGCTCCTTCTCCTCCTCCTTTTTATCCTTCTCCCCTTCTTCGTCATCTCCTGTTACTTCTCTCTCTCTCTCTCTCTCTCTCTCTCTCTCTCTCTCTCTCTCTCTCTCACCTCTTTAATTATGCTCACACTCACAAACAGCTGCACATATCACACTCCGCACACCGCCCCCAAAATTTAATTACATTGGAGCAAATGCAATTATACAGAATTACCCAACGCCCCGCCGTTCTCCTCCTCCTCCACGTCTTCCTCCTCCTCCTCCTCCTCTTCCTTCAGCTTCTCCTCTTTCTCCTCCTTCAGATTCCTTCTCCCTTCCCTCTCCCTTATTCCTTTTAACGCCCTGACATTGTCCTCGTCGTTTTCCTCTATCTCCTCTTCCTTCAGCTTCATTTCCTCCTTCTTCAGCTTCCTTCTCCCTTTCTTCTCCTTTACTCCCTTCCTGTACTCGCCTTCTTTCTGTCTTTCCTTAGTTTGTCTTTTTTATCCCCATCTTCGTTCTTGTCTTCAGTATTACTAAACTCTTCATCCTTTTCCTTCTTTTCCTTATTCTTCTCTTTCTCATCCTCTAGCTCATCTTTATATTTCATCCTTTTTCCTTCGTTATCCTCCTTTTCTTCCTTCTCCTTGTTCGTTTTGTTCCTCTTCTGTCTTTTTTTTTTTTTTTTTTGTTGTTGTTTTCGTTATCGCCATCCTTTCCTTTCTTTCACTTTCTCTTCCTCCTTATACTCCTCTTCCTTTTCCTCCTCCATCTCTCTCTGTTGTCGTGGTCTTTTAAAGTCATTTCCTCCTCAAAAATATACCCAAGCAAACTTTCTAGCTCTTCCTAAGGAACCTTTGTATATGTAAATTAAAACGTCTTTTGACCTCATTTAATAAGAGAAGAAACAAACAACATAAAGGTGGGATGACAAGCAATAGCAAGAAGTAAAGTTTAATTAAAAGGAACGCACAAAGAGAAGAATTTAGACTACATACAGAGAGAGAGAGAGAGAGAGAGAGAGAGAGAGAGAGAGAATTTATAATCAATTCACACACAAAGGAAGATTTCATTATACATAGCGAGGACAAGAAATAAAGACTTCAATATAAGCTTCCTCTTGAACTGCTTTAGTCTTTCCCTCCCTCCCTCCCTCCATCCCCCCGTCCGCCTGTCTGTCCGTCTGTCTGTCTGTCTGTCCCGCGTGCCTTGAGGGATTAAAGGAAATTAGGCGGCGAAGTGGGTCCATTACTAGATCAATTTCTATTCATGCGGCGGCTCCGTCTCATATTCCATTTCCATTCTGTTCGTATTTCAATTTATCCGCGGAATCACATTCAATCAAAATATGATTCCTACTCCAATCAAATGCTAGGACGGGTTACCATGCTCTCTCTCTCTCTCTCTCTCTCTCTCTCTCTCTCTCTCTCTGAAATATTCGTTGGCTTAATTTCGATTCAGTCTGTTGGTCCTTTATTTATCTGTGCCTTGATCTCAGTATTAGTCTCTCTCTCTCTCTCTCTAATATACATAGGCCTATAATCCATTCAGTCTGCCGGTTCGTTTAATTCTTTATATTTTTAGTCCCGCATGACTCTCTCTCTCTCTCTCTCTCTCTCTCTCTCTCTCTCTCTCTCTCCCCCCCCCACTCCCCCCTCCGCTTCGTCTCTTGTTTCCCTTCCCGTGCAAACATTCCAAGCTTCACACAATATTTGCCCAAGGCCATTTCTCATCTCCCGAATATTCCATGATCTTGTGTTTTCCTTCGTGCGCGCCGCTCCTCTTTTCTTTACCCGTCTCATAATTCATTTCTTCCTTGCTTGCCTTACCTTCTTTGACTTGCGTGTGTGTGTGTGTGTGTACCTCGTTATCCTTCCGTCCTCGTTTTCATTGCATTATTTTGTCTTTCTCTCAGTTTGCGCGTGTGTGTTTGTGTCTGTCTGTCTTTGCATTTATTTGTTTCTTGTTTGTTTTGTTTGGCGATATTTAAGTGTTTGTGTATATCTGTTTATGTCGCTTTCTGTCTAAGTTTGTCTCTGTGTGTGAATGTATGTATAATGTAAAAATATGAGAACGTATGTATGTATGTATGTATGTATGTATAAGCTTATATTGTGGAGGCGGTGGCTGAGTGGATAGCGTGATGGCGTCGCGTCCAGGACGACGAGGGCTCGCGCCCCGCCCGGTGTCACAAGCAAGGATTTTTCAGTCACCGCCGAGTGGCCTAAGACTACCCACATGCTGTCCAGAAGACCATCAATCAATCCGGACTCTAGATTCTAGGATCAAAGATGAGCTCCGGGGGGCAGCATGAGCCAATGCAAGATGGCGCCACTATAAATACTTGCCTGCGCCACGAGCTGGGCCGCACCATCAGGACCCTCCAAGCAAGCCTACCGAAACCATAGGCGAAAACGTAAAAACAAAATGTATGTGTGTCTGTTTGCCAGTTGTATACATGTTGGGGCTTGTCTGTGTGTGCGTGTGTCTGTCTGTCTCTTACCCTTCTCAAAGTAATACTCTCTCTCTCTCTCTCTCTCTCTCTCTCTCTCTCTCTCTCTCTCTCTCTCTCTCTCTCTCTCTCTCTCTCTCTCTCTCTCTCTCTCGTCTAATCAAAACAGACTTGACGCCTCATTTCGGGGGTCACGTGAGGAGTCTCCTTAGCCTCATGCAGAGCGAGAGAGAGAGAGAGAGAGGGGGGGGGGGGGCCAGTATACGGGTGATGAGGCGAGAGGAGAAAATTGGGAGGCAGGCAAGTGGAGTGGAGGAAAAGGCCGGGGAGGAGAGCTTCATGGCTGGAGAGAAGGAATTACGCGGAGGGAGAGAATGAAGGCGGGAGGAGGAAAATGATAGACGCGAGAAGGGAAGGGAGAGAGAAGGGAGGGCGGGAGGAAAGATGAGAGAAAGTAAGGGAGAGTGAGAGGAAGATCATTTTTAGGGGGAGGAAACGGAGAGAGAGAAAAGTGGAGAAGGAAAGCAAGGAATAAAATGAATAAGAGAAGGAGATAGACAGAAACAGAGAACTCGGAGGAGGAGGAGAAAAAAAGTGAAATGTGTAAAATGGAATAAGGAGAAAGAGAGATGATAAACGAAAGGCAGTGGCAGAGAGGAGAGTTAAGGGGAAGCAGAGAATAAAGAACAGGAATAGAGAGAAAAGAGAAAGCAATGACAGGATGGAGAAGGGAAAGAGAGGAAGAAGAAAACAAAGAGAGAAACAATATGGCATGCATGAGAAATATAATACGATAGGAAGGAGAAGGAGAGAAAGGAAACGAAAAGAGAAAGAGAGAACAGAAGCAAAAGAAATGTAGATGGGGAAAAATCGGAGGAGGAAAATCGGTAGAGAGAAGAAAAGAAATATATCGGGAAAGGAAGGAAGGAAAAACAGTGGCATGTTGGAGGAAGGAAAAAATAAACGAAGGGAAGGAGCAGGCACAGCGAAGCGAGGAGGAGGGAGAAACAACGAAAGAGGAGAGAAAACGGAAGCAAGGGAATGGAAGAAGGGAGAAAGAGAAGGGAAGGAGGACGGGGAGAGAAGAAAATGGAAGTGGATTGGACAGTGTCGGCGTGAAGGAGGAATAAGGTATGACGTGAGGGAGGGAAGGCGGAGAGGAGGAAGAGGAAGTGAAAGGAGAAAGAGCGGAAGACAGAGAACGGAAGACGGGGAAGAGAGTGAGCTAGATAGATCGACAGATAGATAGATAGATAGATAGACAGGCAGATAGATGGAAAGATAGATAGATAGACACAGAGAGAGAGAAGGTAAACAGGTACATGAAAAGGGTAGAAATTCAAGGTTAGATAAGGTAAGGCTGAAGGTAAGTCTCATTTCTAGCTTACCTGCCCATATTCTTATTTCTCTCTCCCTTTTCCGGAGTGACTTTCGTAAAGGTGTCGGTACGGGGAGAAGGACAGGGGGCAGGGAAGGGAGTGGAAGGGGAAGGGGAAGAGGGGAGAAGAGGGGAAGGGAGGAGAGAGCACAGCCTTGTATTGATCTCCGGTCCTCGTGGATACACAAGTTTCTAGCGACTCAATGATTAAAACTTTTTTCCTATTACATTGTTCTGTTGGACTTGCCCGTCGTTGGATATTCACTTTTTTTCACATTTCGAGGTCGTTTAGTTGGTTAATGGATCTGATTTATCTTCTCGGTGTAAGGATAATGGTTTGTTCCTGTTCCTTTAGTGAAATCTCAAAAGAATATGTTATGTAGATTAATGTTCTTGTAGAAATTTTGTTTTAAAAGTTACGTATTCATTCAATTTTCTAGGTAAAAATAGGAAAATAGTAGATAGAAAATAGTAGATAGTCTTAAAATGAACTTCCCTAATGTCTTTTTTTCTATTAATTACCATTTTTTCTCTCTTCGCAGGTAAGTTATGGCCGTGGACACACACCTATTGCTGACTAGATTCCTCGACAGGTAAACAAACACAGGTAGCCATCATATTTAGTCACCCAATCAGTACGCACACTCAGTCATTACTCTTCAGACTTTACCATCAATATAATAAGATAGAACTGCAATTTTTTTCCTTTATTTTTATTTTTTATCAGCAGATGCCGTTGTCTACATTTTTCAATATCGCATCAATTGCCAACTCATACAAATAGTACATTAGTATATCGGTGAGAGAGAGAGAGAGAGAGAGGAGAGAGAGAGAGAGAGAGAGAGAGAGAGAGAGAGAGAGAGAGAGAGAGAGAGAGAGTGTTGATGTGTAGATAGCGTGAAAGTGTTGCCTACCACATGTACGAACACATATGCATTCTGTGTACGTGTCTGTGTGCGTGTGTATATTTCAGCCTAGGATTGTCTTTTCTTGTGGCTTCATATGTGACTGTCTGTTCCTCTGTGTGTGTGCGTGTGTGTGTGTGTGTGTGTGTGTGTGTGTGTGTGTGCATATTATATTTCATCTAACCTTTCCCTTTTTGTTATTTGCATTTTTCATCGTCACATATTTTCCGCCCCGTTATTCGGTGTCTGTTTGCATTTCCAGTGTACACGTTATTTTTCTTTCAACCTCTTTTTGTTGTTGCACGGCTTCCATTTCACCTCTCTACGCGTTTTCCATTTTAGCGATTAATACTGACAAAAGAAAAATGGAACACGAGAGCGAACTGTAATGGAAATAACGCTCCCTCTTTTTTTTTTCACTCCCCGGCGCTGCACACAAAGCCTCTCCGTCCCAATCAACACACGACACCGTACGCCGCTTTGCCCATACGACACGGAAGGATGCACGATGACAGAGGAGGGCTAGGCGAGGTCAGTCTATGGATCAGTCAACCTACTCTCCGGCACTCCTGAAAAACACATCACTATTATACCACCTGAAACTGATTTTGCCCCGTTTCCTTTCCTTTCTGAGCTTAACATCCCTCATCGCGGGCGCTCCTGAAAACACACCATTATAACACCACCCGCAACTGATTTTACCCCGTTTCCTTTCCTTTCTGAGCTTAACATCCCTCATCGCGGGCGCTCCTGAAAACACACCATTATAACACCACCCGAAACTGATTTTACCCCGTTTCCTTTCCTTTCTGAGCTTAACATTCCTCAGTACATCATTCAGCAAGACTACACAGCTTTTGCAACCCATTTTCTTTACAGTTAGGGAGGCAGTTCAAGGGGAAGCTAAACGCTGCTCCTGAAAAAGAAAAAACACGAACAAGAGGTCTTAACAGAGGTCAATTAAGGGTGGAGAGGTGTCTTGATACTCTCGTTTTGTAATATCGCTAAACCTCATACCATATAAATCCGACGAGGTTGATTTTTTCTTCTTATTTCACAGCATTCAGGCTCTCAGGATCCATATGCAGTGACCCAAAATAGATAATATAAATTCCTTACACAATGAACAAACTTCTGCTCTTCTTGTCTTTTCATCCTCTTTCACCTCCTCTTCGTCTCTTCGTTTCCACATCCTATACATCCTCCGTCTCCATCTCCTCCTATTCCTCCTCCTCCTCCTCCTCCTCGTCTTCCTTTCTTTCTTTTTACATGTTTTTCTGAGTTCTTGGTCCGTTTCAACAACCGTAAAAAATAAACATAGACAAAATGCATCACCAAACCCTAGACAAAATATTACAGCCCAAAGCCTCCCATAGACTACTTCTGCACGTGCTAATTTGCGAATGGGTTTTTTTTCTCTCTCTTATTATTTTGAGGCACGAGAAGAAGAAAAACAAGGAAGGAGGAGCACTACCGGGGAGAAAGACTGAGTACGACGAAGCCCTGTCCCGGCGGAGTGCGGGAGGGACGGAGGCAGAGGCAGGCTCTCAGGGCGGCAGACAGCGGCCGTCCACGCCAGGCAGGGAACACCCGGGACGCACGCAACGCAACACTCCGCCTCATCCTCTCCTTTCCCTGCGCTTCCTTCTTCCTATTCTCTTACGTTATCTATTCGTATTTTCCTTCCCCTTTCCTCCTTTTCCTACTCCTCCTTCCTCCTCCTCCCTCCTCCTCCTTCCTCCTTCCTCCTTCCTCCTTCCTCCTTCCTCCTTCCTCCTCCCCTTCCTTCTCCTCTTCCTCCTCCTCCATTGGAAAGAAAGGAGCAGTCTGGAGACACGATGGGAAAATAAGACGACGGAGATTTGCAATGTCGAATATGTATGTGTGCGTATCCTTTGTGTGTGTGTGTGTGTGTGTGTGTGTGTGTGTGTGTGTGTGTGTGTGTGTGTGTGTGTGTGTGTGTGTGTGTGTGAAATTTCAGCCCTCCAGACAGAGCAATAGATCAGTGGAATAAATTATAGGAAGAAGTCGTGAGTGCCAAAAACATTCACAGTTTTAAAAAAAGAAAATGATAAATAACTTTGAGACGGGGCGCGACGAGCAGGACTCGCTCTTATGAAAATACAATTATCAAGAATCTGATAAGAACACACACATGGAAAGATAAAGACAGATAAACAAAACAAAGAAAATAGTTTATAATAAGAAAACGAGGCTGTGGGTGAAGAAACGGGAACAAAGAAAGTCCAGCACATCACCAATGCATAAAAGGAACACAATGATAAAAATAACAACGGACTTTAATCAAACACATCACAAACTGTACCCAATAAAAAAAAATCATAAATAATAAATCTCCTTTTGAACTCAAGACTCCCATCACTACCACCGCTGTCACTAACAACAACAACAACAATAACATATACCACTAATACTACCACTACTACTGCTACTACTACAACTATTACTACTACTACTACTACTACTACTACTACTACTACTACCACTACCACTACCTCTACTACCACCATCATGAAACTTAAAATCCTTCCTTCACTCCTTACACTCCCTCACCCTCACACCCTGACACCCTCGCTCTCCCCACCACCATCACGTCTCTCCCTCGCCGCCTCTCCCCCGTCAGCACCCAGCGTCAAGGGTCTCCACTCTCGCCACCATCCTGTGAGGGGGCAGCGTCGAGGTGTTGTCTTGGGCCAGGTTAATGTGCTTCCTTACGGTCTTGGCAACGCTGGAAGTGACAGTCTTGGCTGGCGTCCACGTGTGTGTGTGTGTGTGTGTGTTAGGGTTAGCGATTATAAAAACAAAGATTGATATATAAAGGAACATACATACAGATAGACAGACAGACAGACAGATAGATGAAGTTGGACACACGCAAAGAGGATCACAAAGCTTACATAAACACACACACACACACACACACACACACACACACACACACACACACACAGCCAGCCAGACATACAGAGAGTTCGGTAGACAGAGCGAATAAGCAGTCAGCCATGGCAAATAAACAAATAAACAACGATGTGCGCGTATTGACCGAAGCGGACCTGCACACACACACACACACACACACACACACACACACACACACACACACACACACACACACACACACACACACACAGAGGAGGGACTAATGCTACAATATGAACAACAAAAAGGGTTCTATTTGCCAACCCATCGTTTGAAAAGTTTAAAAAAGGGACAAAACGCGAGGGAATCCTTTGTTGATTGAATATTTTGTTGCGATTTAGGCAGCTTCGCCCCTGGAAATGCAACACAACGACAGGCAACACAATAGGGAACAACACTACTATAACACAACTCAACTACACGAAACACAAAGCAACACAGGACTGATTGAATATTTGAGGCGATTTAGTCAGCTTCGACCCTGGATATGCAACACAACAATAGGCAACACAACACAGCTTAACAACACTACGAAACACATCACAAAGCAAGCAAACGAAACTCAAAGCAACACAAGGACGCAGCACTCAGTAAAGTATTTCAACATGGAGCCGCAACACACACACACACACACACACACACACACACACACACACACACACACAGCGGATACCAATTAAGGCAACACAACGCAAAACAGTTCTTCGGATATTCCTCGCACAACACGCAACACACCGCACCACAGTACTTTAATTAAACCTCCATGGCGCAACAACCTAGAGGACGGACACACACACACACACACACACACACACACACACACACACACACACACACACACACACACACACACACACACACACACACACACACACACACACACACACACACACACACACACACACACACACACACACACACACACACACACACACACACACACACACACACACACACACACACACACACACACACACACACACACACACACACACACACACACACACACACACACACACACACACACACACACACACACACACACACACACACACACACACACACACACACACACACACACACACACACACACACACACACACACACACACACACACACACACACACACACACACACACACACACACACACACACACACACACACACACACACACACACACACACACACACACACACACACACACACACACACACACACACACACACACACACACACACACACACACACACACACACACACACACACACACACACACACACACACACACACACACACACACACACACACACACACACACACACACACACACACACACACACACACACACACACACACACACACACACACACACACACACACACACACACACACACACACACACACACACACACACACACACACACACACACACACACACACACACACACACACACACACACACACACACACACACACACACACACACACACACACACACACACACACTGCAATACCACGAACCGCAAAGCAACAAAACACAAGCCAGAAGTTCTTCTTTACCACTACAGCTCCACTTCGGCCTCCCAATATTACACAACCACCACCACCACCACAACCACCAGCTCAACCACAGACACCACTACCAGCACCACCACCGCCACTACTACGAATACTACTTCAAACACTGCCACATCAATGCTATACACATTCACCCATGCATACACACACACACACACACACACACACACACACACACACTCCACCCGGCATACGTACATCTACTGCACCACCACCACTACCACCACCACGTCCTCCACCTCCTCCTCCTCCTCCTCCACCACCAATCCACACTGTCTATTGATCGCTCTCTTTCATCCTCCCCTCCACCCTCCACACACACTGTCAACATTGCCACCACCACCACCGTTGCTTCTACTCCACCTCTACTCCACCATAAATAGAACAGTGCCTACTACTACTACTACTACTACTACTACTACTACTACTACTACTACCACTACCACCTCGCCAAATTCATTCACATATACGAAGCCGCAGGACCACCAACCATCATCACCATCACCACCACTACTACCACCACCACTACCACAACACCACGAACACCAACAACCAGAAGGGCCAACAATAACAGAAGCCATACACATTACAGAACACCACCAAATAAACAAAGGTATTGCACGCGCCTTCTTTCTCCTCCCAACCACAACCACCACAACCTCCATCCCCACCACAACCACCAACAACAATCGATACTACCACAAACACCATTACCGCTACCACTACCACCACAACCACTACGGATACTAACTAAAGCACCAGGAATAGTTAGCTGCTTCCTACCTTTCTACACACACACACACACACACACACACATTCATACCTATATACGGACTCATTTCCCCTCCCTAACCCCTCTCCCTCTCTCTCTCTCTCCTCTCCCCACCACCACCACCACCACCACTACAATACAAGCTCAGGTCACTGGTCGGCAGCACAACTTTAATAATGACGCCAAACCTTCATATATTCAACTCGGTTAGACAAAGCCGATTTTATTCCCTGATTTCCTGCTCTCTGTGTGACTGTACTGGGTCTGTCGGTCGGTCGGTCGGTCAGTCGGTTGGTCGGACACTCTAATCCCCCCACTCTTCTCCCTCTTCCTCTCTCTCTGACGCTTTTTTTCTCTTTCCTCTCCCCTACACAACAAGGGCCGTGCTCACAGATCCCTCTTCACCTCCTCGCCCCCTTCTTCCTCGTTGCCAGAGTTCCCTTGTAGGTCAGAGGCTGAGGATGGGCCATACGGAAGCTTGATTGATGACTCTGGGGCCTGGAAAAAGCCACCAGTCCGGCCTTCTATCTCGCCGCCTCCTCCTCCATTCCACTCCTGTTTTTTTTTTCTTTTTCTCCTGCTTCATACTCCTCCTCTTACTCATCTTCTTTTAACTGTTTGTCTTGCTTTTGTTGCTTCTCCTCTGATACTACTACTACTACTACTACTACTACTACTACTACTACTACCATTACTGCTACTACCACTACAACTGTCCTCCTCGTATCTCAACTCTTGTCAAATTTTTCATATTTTCTTTTCATTCTTTCACGTGTCCTGTCCTTCATATCTTTTTTTTTTTTCTCCCAGTGTGTCTTCCCGTCAGTCTCTCTCTCTCTCTCTCTCTCTCTCTCTCTCTCTGTTTAAACCACTTTTGCACACATCCCGTTCTCTCTCTCTCTCTATTTGTTTATACTACCATTTGTCTATTTGCATGTTATATTACTCGCTCAACTATATTGTGTATGTGTGCTAAACCAAGGGCCAGTGTGTGTGTGTGTGTGTGTGTGTGTGTGTGTTAAAGCACTGGTACAAACACTCTAAAACTTTAATTGCGCAATCTATATATATTTTCTTCATTACGTACTATTCATATTGTTTGTGGCTCGCTATTTTTATCTACTTTTCCCTTTTTCTCATTCCATTCCGTCATTACGCTATTTTTTTTGGGGGGGGGTGTTTTCTGCCTATCCATTTCACTGCACGCTTCAAGTATTACCTTTTAGTACATACGCATGTGTACGCTTCCCCTTGCTTCACCTCCATCGCTATATCTATGTTTGCCAACTTAATTACGTTTGCCGGCACACCTGACTCTGTATTGCAACAAAGGGTGAATTACCGTCCATTTCGCCGACATGTGACACCATTAAGACTCTCTCGCTCTCTCTCTCTCTCTCTCTCTCTCTCTCTCTCTCTCTTGCTCTTCCTCTCTCTCTCTCTCTCTCTCCTACCAATATTCCTAAATGATGTGTATCTCGCTCTCTCATATTTTCCGAGAATTATGCGATTATACATCCATAACTTGATACGTGGGAATACTGGGCTGCCCTTGTTTATGATATGGTACGCCCGTGTGTGTGTCTGTGTGTGTGTGTCTGTGCGTGTGTGTGTATGCAAGGGTGTGTGAGGGGTGAAGGAGGGAATTTGCAGCGCACACCAATTTCGGAATTCGGGAGTGACCGGCGCCATTAATCATGTATTGGGCCACATCACCGTCTGCGCCCACCAACATTTTCCTTTCCATCAATGGGGGACTTACCGTATTTTCCAGACGCCGCCTAGGGAAAAACACGTAAGGAGGAAAAGGAGGAGGAATAGGAAGGTGAAAGGAAGAAGATGACGACGAAGACGGCCAGAAGCAGGTTAAGGAGAAGGAGGAGGAAGGCAAGGAGCAGTAGGAGACGAAAAGTAGAGGAAAGAGGACAAGAAAACGATGATAATGAGGAGGGAAAACACGTAAAGAGGAGGAGAAGTAGAAGTAGGAAAGGGGAAGGAGGAATAGGAGGAGGACCAACAGCAGAAAAAGGAAGGGGAGCAGAATGAGGAAGAGAAAGGCAGGGAGGAGCAGGAGAAGAAAACATAAAAGAAAAAGGACAAGAAAATATGATGAAAAGGAAGGTAAAGAGAGATGAAGGAGAATGTTAAAGAATAGAATAAAGGAAAATGGGAAGAAATAAGACAAGGACACGGACGAATACTAGGAAGAGAATGGGGAAGAAGACGATGGCAAGTAGAAGGAGAAGGAAAAGCAAAGAAGGAGAAGAATTAAGAAGCATCAGAAGCAGTAACAGGAGGAGAAAGGGAAGGAGGAGATGCAGGAGGAGGAGGAAGATCAATTAGCAGCAGACGTCTGGAATGAAAAGGAAGACGAAAAGGAGGAGAAAAGAAGTGAAGAATATGGTGACAATGATGATGATGATGATGATGATGATGGTATTAATGATGATTCAGAAAAAAAAATAGAGGAGGAGAAAGAGAAGGTAGGAGAATCTGAAACCGGAAGGGGAAAATGATGAGAAGAAAGAGAGAAAAATGTGGAGAAGGAAAAGAAAATACAGACGAAAGAGAAGTTAGTGTAGAAAAAGGAAAATGAAAAGAAAGAAAATAAGAAGGGGAGAAGGAGAAGGAGGAAAAAGAGGCGAACCAGGAGGATGAAAAACAGAACCTTAAAACCACATAAAGAACCAGGTAACAAAATACATAGCAGTGAAATGAAAACAAGAACGAACAAATAAATGTGAGAATAGAAAAGAACAAGAAAATGAAGAGAGAAAAAGCAAAAAAAAAAAAAAGGAAAAGAAGGAGAAAGAAAAGAAAGGAAAAACGGACAATAAAACCCCAGACCATACCTGCAGCAACGCCCTTGAACACCTGTGCCTGTCGCTCCTCACTGATTGATTATCGAAGCAAGGTGGGAAAACGAAGGACAGGCGAGGACAATTAGGACGACTGAAGCCATAAGGAAAAATAATATAAGAGCGAAAACCTGTACGTAAAATATAAAAAGAAAATGAAGGAGGAGTGTAGGAGGAGAAGAAGGAGTGGGAGACGAATGAGGAAAAGGCGAAGAGGAAAAATGAGGAAAAAGAGAAGGAGGAAGAGGTGATTTAAGGGGAAGAAGATGATAATGAGAAAGAAAATATTGCATGAAGAACTGAAATGACAGGAATAGATGATGGAGAGAGAGAGAGAGAGAGAGAGAGAGAGAGAGAGAGAGAGAGAGAGAGAGAGAGAGAGAGAGAGAGAGAGAGAGAGAGAGAGAGAGAGAGAGAGAGAGAGAGAGAGAGAGAGAGAGAGAGAGAGAGAGAGAGAGAGAGAGAGAGAGAGAGAGAGAATGATGCGTTGTAGATGTCATTTCCCTCCTATAAAACGTGAAATATATTGCATCGACTTCCCAGCAACATTATTTTTCCTGCCTTACGTCCCTCGATTTTGGTTTACATGTGTTTGTTTTATATGTGAGTGTTTGTTTTTACGTGTGTGTTTGTTTTTACGAGTGTGTTTGTTTTTGCGTGTGTGTTTGTTTTTACGAGTGTGTTTGTTTTAGCGTGTGTGTTTGTTTTAGCGTGTGTGTTTGTTTTTACGCCCCCCAAAATAAGAAAGCAAACAACAGAACATAAGAACGTAGGAGTCTGCAAGAGGCAAACATTAGTGAAAATCCCCTAAAACAAAAAATAATCTCAGGAAATGCATAAAAAAATCAAGAGAAAACAAACACTCAAACAATTAAAGGCAAGCAAAAGGAAACACAGACAGGAGGAAAACAAAGCACATCAAACAACAAATAACAACAAGACACATCAAAACACGAGCAACAACAATGTAAGTTCCCAAAAACAAACAAGGAAAAACGTTTATTAAAATGTCCCTCACTTTGACTGACACATTCCCGTTCCGCTTCCTCGTCGCCGCTACAGGCCGGCCGAAGAGCAGGTAGGTGAACAGGTAAGGCCAGGGAAAAACAGGGCGTGAGCGCTGTTAACATATGCCATCTCCTTTAACATTCACTTTGACGCCGTTCCTCTATATTTTTAATGTGTGTTGGGCTCCATCCATTTGTGGGGGGGGGGGGGATAATGTAGGAGGAGGAGGAGGAGGAGGAGGAATAAACAGAGGAGATAGAGAAGAGTTGGAATGAGGGAGTTTAATGGATGAGAAAAAGAGAGAGGGGAAGGAAGGGAGGGTATAGAGGAAGATTTGGAAGACGTTGAATTGACAGAGAAAAGAGGGAGGAGGGTAGAGGAGGATAGAGGGAAAGTTGGAAGAAGAGTTGAACTGGTACAGAAGAGAGGGAGAATTGGAATAGAGATGGATGGAGAGACGGAGAAAGAAAGACTGATGTTTCGTTTAAAGAAGAGTGAAAAGGAATTGAAAAGGAACAACAGAAATGAAAACAAGAACGAACTACTAAATGAGAGAAGAGAAAAGAAAAAGAAAACGACGAGAGAGAAATAACAAAAAAAAACAAGGAAAAGAAGGAGAAAGAAAAGAAAGGAAAAACGGACAATAAAACCCCAGACACAAAAGAGGAAAAGAGAAATAGCGGAGGCGAAAAAGGAGAAAGAGGTTAAGGAGGAGGAGGAGTTTAAAGATTAATGCGAGACTGTTAAGGAGACAGAAAAATAGGAAGCTTCCCCGCCAGGCTGAAAACTTTGAAATTCATTGACTCATTAAACGTCAGATGCGAGTGATGAATCTGAGAGAGAGAGAGAGAGAGAGAGAGAGAGAGAGAGAGAGAGAGAGAGCGAGAGCGAGAGAGAGAGAGAGAGAGAGCACAAAAACTCGCAGTACAAACCAAATAAAAAAAAATGCGATTGGCGAACCTAAGAGAGAGAGAGAGAGAGAGAGAGAGAGAGAGAGAGAGAGAGAGAGAGAGAGAGAGAGAGAGAGAGAGAGAGAGAGAGAGAGAGAGAGAGAGAGAAAATATAACATGAATTAGACATGTTGAGAAAATGCAAATACGTAATAAAATAAACATGAAAAAAAAGACAAAGAAAAAAAGAGCGAAATTATAAAGCAGAGAATAAAAAAGAAATAAAGAAAGAAAAGCAACGACACAAATCACAACAAATTTAGACGCAGGAAGGAAAAAGAAAAAGGAAAAAAAGATGAAAGGGAAAATGGCATGGAGACCAGACCTCATAAACACAACTTCTTCACTCCCTCTTTCTCTCCCTTCTTCTTCTTTCTTTCTTTCTCTTTCTCGTCCTTTTTCCTTCCCTGTGTTCCTCTAACTTTCCCTTTCTTCCATTCTCCTCACTCACTCACTCGCGGCGGGGTGAAAATAGGAAGAGATGAGATACGAAAGGAGGAGGTAGAGGAGGAGGAGGGAGGATAATATTGACGAGGAAGAAGAGAGAGGGAGGGAGGAGGAAGGGAAAGGAGGAGAGGAAGCGAATAAATTAGAAAGGAAGGAAAGAAGAAAAAAAGATGACATATGAAAGTAAGAAATCATCAACAAAGAAAAGAAAGAAAAGGGGAGAGGAAGATGCGTAAAGAAAAAAAATAGAAGGGCGGAAAGAAACTGAAAAATAAACGCAAATATCTTGAGAGAGAGAGAGAGAGAGAGAGAGAGAGAGAGAGAGAGAGAGAGAGAGAGAGAGAGAGAGAGAGAGAGAGAGAGAGAGAGAGAGAGAGAGAGAGAGAGAGAGAGAGAGAGAGAGAGAGAGAGAGAGAGCGAGAGAGAGATAGAGAGAGAGAGAGAGTGAGCGAGAGAGAGAGAGAGAGAGAGAGAGAGAGAGAGAGAGAGAGAGAGAGAGAGAGAGAGAGAGAGAGAGAGAGAGAGAGAGACTCATTTCAGCTTCGCAGACTTACTTTGCCGAAAATGAGCGACGTCTTTCGGTAAATTGATTCTTACGTCATCTCTCTCTCTATCTCTCTCTCTCTCTCTAAACTGTGTGTGTGTGTGTGTGTGTGTGTGTGTGTGTGTGTGTGTGTGTGTGTGTGTGTGTGTGTTAATATTCTTTAAACGACTCATTTATAAACACATTATTGTCACAGAGAGAGAGAGAGAGAGAGAGAGAGAGAGAGAGGTGGGGGGGCAGTGCAGACCCTTCAGCCTCGCCGTGAGCCTCCGAAGTCGCCTGGGAGACTCACATCGCCGCGAGTTTGCTGCTTGTTTGTGGATGTTGCTATGACAACGTGACCGCCGCAGCTTCCACCCCCCCACCTCAATCTCCCTCGCCCCTCCCTCTCTCCCGTCTCCCCTCTCACCTGCTGCCTCACCTCCTCTCCTCTCTCTCCCTTTCTTTTCTTCCTCATCCCTTTCCGGTTCACTTTCCCCTTCCTTTCAATCTCTTTCCTTTTCTCTTTCCTCTCTGCTTCACTTTTATCTTTCCTTTCCTCTTTCCTTTCCCTTTATTTTCATCAGCATCACCTTCTCTCCTCTCTCTCTTTTTCCTCCTCCCTTTCCTACTCTCTTTCCTCTTCTCATTTCTCTTTCTTCTAGTTTTCTTTTTTATTTTCTTCAGCATTTCCTTCTCTTCTACCTCAGCCTCTTCCCACTCATCTTCCTTTTCTTCTTCCTTCTCTTTCTCTTTTTTTTATTTTCGCCAGCATCCCCTCCTCTCCTCTCACCCCATCCTCATCCTCTTCTCAGTCACTCTCCTCTTTCTATCCCTTGTTTTCTCGCTCATTTCTTATATTTGTCTTTTCTTCAGCAACGCATCTCTTTTTCTCCCCCCTCCTCTCTTTCCTACTTCGTCCTTCCTTCACTGTAATCCCCCTCTCCTCTTTCTTTTAATGCCTCTCTCTCACTCTCCTCTCCACCCATGTGATACCCCTCTCTCTCCCTTTTCTCCACTCCTCCATTCTCTTTCTCTCTCCTGGTTGGTTTCTGAATGATTTTATTTTTCCTTATTCTCCTCCATCAAAACCTTTTCCTCCTCTTCCCCATGCTTCAGATATAGATTGTGTGTGAGCTTTATACTTTGCAATGGCAGCTTCTGATGTGTGTTTGGTATTATGTTCAAGGACCGTTTGAAGAATATGGTGGAGACTGCCTTCTTTGTCATCTCTATTCAACTTGTAACTGGTATCTCTCTCTCTACCTCGATCCCTTCCTTTGTGCTTATCAGTGGGAAGTTCTCTTTGTTAAATCTCAGTTGTGGGATTTGTATATGCAGATGGGGTGCACCGTATGCTTCGTTTGTGCTCTTTCGTTTTGTTAAGTCTATTCAGGTTCCAATCAGCATTTTTGTTTCCCTGTAGTAATCTTTTTTTTCACAGTCTTAAAGAATGAGGATATTTTTTCTTTGTTCTCAGATATTATATGTAGATCGTGTGTTTGGTATATTTCGTAGTTATTTTTTCTGTTCTTCGACTTTATCCTTCAGTTCTTCCTACTTTTCCTTTCCTCCAGTGCCTCCTCCTCCTTCTCCCCCTCCTCCTCCTCCTCCTCGGGTTGGTCCGCGCCCTATACGCCGGTTTGTGCCTGATGTCGGTCCTCTCCCTCGGCAATGTATTAGATGTCCATATATGACTCTCTATCTATCTATCTATCTATCTATCTATATCTGTAACTCAGTCTGCTCTATAACTTTATCAATCCTTCTCCCCACCTGTACCTTCGCCACTAACCAAATTCCTCTTCCTACCATAAGAAAAGAAGGGGAGTAAGGATGGGACACGAGATGGTAGCGTAGAGATGAATGAATAATATGTGATAAAATGACTGAGAGAGTTAATGGACGCTAATGGACGGTATGGCTGTGATATAGGGAGGAGAGTGAGAGGCAGGGAGAGGCTCAAGGGAAAGTAAGTGGAAGCGTGTGGAAGAGAACCCCTCAGGGCCCATTTTCTCCATCATGTCAAGGCTTACACACTCATATTTGACAAGGCTTTCGTAGAGGTTGTGGGCCTTTCCAGAGGTACTTCCGTGACTCTGGTTGTAGGCTGACGGAGCTTCTGTTGCATGGATGTGAAAAGACAGGAAAACAGGAAAAAAAGGAGAAAAATAACGTCAAAAAAAGAGAAAAAAACTGGCGCAAGGCGAAATAAGTGAGAGGGAAGGAGTAGAGAGGGAATGAATGAGAACGAAAGAAAGAAAGAAAGAAAGAAGAGGAAAACAGATAACAGAAAAAAGGAAAATAATATGTTGAAAAAAAAAGAAATGTTACCAGGTGCGCGGTGAAGGATACGAGAGGGAGCGAAGAGAATGGAAAGCGAATAAAGAAGAGAAATATGAAGCGGGGAGAATTCTACTGAGGGGGTCCTTCTCAATAAAGCCTCGGTAATGAGTCTCTGTACCATAGGAGCTGATGCTGGAAATCGTGACCCCGCTATTCATCTCCAGACGCTGATGATGCGCCTTAGAGCTCCCCATCGGCTTGTATAATAGGAGATAAATAGATGTTAAGCTTCTTTTATGTACCCTACCTCTTCTCACTTCCTCTTCTCACTCTCCTACCCTCCTCCTCCTCCTTCTCCTCCTTTCCTCTTTCCTGTACTTATCTTTTTTTTTCCTTTGTCGCGTTTTTTTCTGACACGTGTCCTCCCCTGATTTTTTTAAGGGGGAGGGGGGGGGGGGTATTTATTACCTCCCTTTAGTCAACAGCGTCAAGAACCATCGTCCCCACCACCACTACTACCTCAACCACAACCACCACCACCACCATCATCCAACAGGAACAACAGCAACAACAACAACAACAACAACAAGAGCAGGATATCAAAACAGCTCGCAAACCTTAAATTAATTACCCTTGTGTCATCTTCAGTTATCATCGTTTGTAGGAGGAGTGATTTGAGTTTTATTTTTTTTAATTAGAACTTCCATTGCAAAAAATAAAAAAATAAATAGGGATAGTTTATGAATCTCTCTCTCTCTCTCTCTCTCTCTCTCTCTCTCTCTCTCTCTCTCTCTCTCTCTCTGTCAGGTGGGTCTGGGGGCGGCATAAAGGGGAGACTCAAGCTTATGTTCACGCCGCTCAGAGAGAATCACTGATATGTTACGTTGACGTGGTGATGATGCTGAGGCGGCAACGGGGGAAGGGGGGGGGGGGGGGGGAAGGAGAAGAAGAAAGAGGAGAAGGAGGCGAAGGAGTTGTTGCTGTTGCTCTTGTCGTTTTCTTTGGTGTTGTTGTTGTTGGTGGTGGTGGTGGTGGGAGTCATGACTGGGATGGAACAGGTGGAATAGGAAGGATAGAAGGGATGGAGGAAGTATGAGGGATGGATGAGATGGAAGGGATGAGAGAGGTGAGCATGATGGGAGAGAGAGGAGAGGGATGGGTATGGCGTAAAGGAGGGGAGAGGTGTGAGGGGTAGATGAAGGATGGGAGAGATGGGAAGTACAGAAGTGAGAGGGATCAGAGGAGTGGGAATGAGGGAGAGATAGGAAAGATGGGAGAGGTTAGAAGGATGGGAGAGATGAGAAGGATGGGGGAGAGAGGAGAGGGATGGGAGAGATGGGAAGAATAGAAGTGAGAGGGATCAGAGGAGTGAGAATAAGGGAGAGATAGGAAAGATGAGAGACGTTAGAAGTATGGGAGAGATGAGAAAGATGGGAGAGACGTTCTTGTGACATGGTATTAGTGAGGGATGAGTGGCATTTGTGTGTGGCAGGTGAATCAAGAACGCTCCTGAGTACCTGTAAAGAACCCGATCCTTTGAGCAACGACGCCAAGGTATACTGTCACCTGAGGGCTTGGGTACAGCTAAGCGTTCCGCCGCAACTTTTATACGTTTCCAGAGTCTCTACTAATAGCAATAACACTGAATATCAAGACTAAGAGGCAGCAGAAAGTAGGAAAAGTAGCATTAAAGGAACAGAGTGTGGAGGTTAAAGAGGAGAACAAGGAAGAGAAGAACGAAGAGCAGACAACATGGAAATATGATGGCCAGGAAACATGAACTCTATACTAACCTAAGAGAGCTACCTGGTTTGGTGACTCCTTATAATCTTCCAAGCTTAAATCAAATGCAACGCTTATTACCTTACTTAATAGGTGGGGCTGTCGGTCTAATGTTACAAATAGACAGTGGAATAGAAGAATGAAGAGGAAAATGAGAAAGAGAAGGAAGGAGGAGCGAGGGGAATAAGTGGAAGAGGTGAAGAAACGGTTGGAGGAATGGAACAAAGAGACCAAGGAAGAAGCAGAGAAGAGACAGAAATGGGAAGGAAAAATAGAATAAGAGGAGGAAGAAGAGAAAGGAGGAGGAGGAGGAGGAGGAGGAGAATGTGAATGACAGCAAGAACAACACATCAGGCAATCCACAAACTCATGACATGTCCTGTAATTTTTCCAGTGGCTAATAACTTTGGAGGACGAGAGGAAGAACTCTAATTTCACGAGTGGCCTTTTTGGGGTTTAATGTTACCAACCGCCTACCATGACAGTCACCCTTTACTCACTTTTATATTCTACGTAAAGATAAAATCACTTTTCGTTATCGATTAGGGTGGAAGGAAAGGTCTCCGCGCCTTAATGTATAGCTAGGCAGTTTATTTAGGCGCAGGAGGTAAGGGGAAAGGAGGAATAGAGGAATAGGTAGGTGTATACATGTTGTAGTGAAAGTGAACTGAAAAACAGGTGTGTGTGCGAGTGTTTAGGGAGGGGTGTTTGCGTGAGTTTGAGTGGGCGTGAGTGAGTAAGGGATGATAAACGCAGGTAGTGGAAGAAATAAGTAAAAGAAAAACTCAAATTGAACAGGATTAGAAACATACAAGGACTATTCCCCCCCCCCAAAAAAAAACTGCATCTTTAGTACAATAGGGACGATGAACACATATATCGAGAGAAAAGGAATAGAAAAAAATATAGGGAAAAGTAATTAACATGCATTCAAGATGTCTAACCCAAAAAATAAATATATAAATTCCCCGGTTGCTTAGCACAATAACGACGCTGAACTTGTGTCTTGAGAGAGGAAATTATAGACACACAAAACACATTCTGAAAAGGATTAGCAAGCATTCAAGGAGTATCCCAAACAATTTAACATGCTGTTTGGTAGCACAATATGAACAATGGACGCATATATAATGGGAAAAAATATAGAAAAATAGGTATTGAAAACGATTCGAAAACATTCAAGCCTGTTTTTTTTCTTTTTTTTTTTACTTTCTATTTTTCCCTTTTTTTCCTGTTTTGCTTTTTTGTAGTTTCTTTTGTTTTCTTTCATTCATTCCCCTGTATTCCCTCTCTACTCGCTCCCTCTCATACTCTGCTGGCTCGCTCGCTCGCCTCTCCTACGGGATAACAGTTTATTCTTCTGCCATTTCTCTTTCTGTTTCTCCTCCTCCTCCTCTTTATTCTCCTCCTTTGTCTCTTACTCTCTGTCCTTCTCGTTTTCGTTGTCTTTCTGCACTCATTTTGTTCTTTTTTTTGTTTCGTTTATTCAATTTTCTGCTGTTTTCCTTCTTCTCTTCTATTTTTTTCTCCTTTTTACCTTTCCTTCTCTCTTCTTCAAAGTCTACCTGGCATCCTCTTGCTTTTTTTTAACATTATACTTTCCTCTTTTCTTCCTGCGGCTCGGTACAGTAAACACACACCCGCTCGTTGACTTCAACACAACGCATATCAGAGACCGTCCGGGGTAATAACACACTACGCCCAACATTCATAGCGAAGTGTGGTGATCTTTGAGGTCCGTCTGCTGCGGCGTCTTGCATTACTGAACTTGACATTACGCCGCCGTCCTTCCCCGCACTCACCACGGAGGAATTTACGGCTTTTATGCGACGAGATTGAGAGCAAATTAGGGTGTAAGTAAATCTTTTTCTTTCTGTCATATTTTCTTTCAGTCTTTTTTTCTTTATTTTTTTTCTTTATCTCCGGTGCGACTAGATTGAAGGTAAATTATTGAGTGCATCTTTCTTTCATTCTTTCTTCCTTTCTCTCTTTCTCTTTTTTTCTCCGTCAATCTCCGGTGCAATGTGACATGACTGACCGTAAATTACAATGTACGTCTCTCTTTCTTTTCTTTCTTTTTCTGTCACAAAGTATCTGTCTATCTGTTCAGTTATCTAACTATCTATCTATCTATCTATCCGTTCTCTTATATCTGTACCACCATGACTGTGTGTGTGTGTGTGTGTGTGTGTCCTCCCGCCTCATCACCTTTGCATGTGTTCTTCGTGATAGTTCGAAGTCTGTCACTCGCCGTCCTCGTGGAAGCTCAACACGCAGCGAGAATATCAAAGTTGTCCCTCTGCGTCATGGCTCCTCACTCAGCGATCCCCTTGCCAACAGATAGAACAGAAAGTAAATAAATAAATAAATAAATAAAAGGTAAAAGAAAAAACTAAGACATGAAAAAGAGAAACAAGGTGACAAGAAAAGAAAGTAAAAGAAAAAAGGGTTTAAGAAAATAGAAAAAAATAAAGAAAGAAAAAGAAAGAAAAAGAAAACATAAAGAATATAAAAAGAAGAAAAGGAGAAAAAAAAGAAAGTAAAAAAGAAAAAAATGAAAAATGAGAACATAAAAGAGAAAAAAATAATAAAAAGGAAAAAAGGGAGAAAGAAAAATGAGAAAAGAAAAAGAATAAAGAAAAGAGACAAAAAACCTATTATATGCTATGTACTTTTTTTTAGGAAGAGAAAATGTTTTACGGTGTTATTTTTGGGGGGGTTTCGTTGTTGTTGTTTTCTTTTTTTTTCGTTTCTTTTCTAAATTTGTTTCCGCGTCGGTCCAAACTCGCCATCAGTTCCGAAATTGAATCTATCTAAATTTCAAGGCAGCCCCCCGACTCTCTCTCTCTCTCTCTCTCTCTCTCTCTCTCTCTCTCTCTCTCTCTCTCTCTCTGTCTCTGTCTTTTTAAACTCAAAAGCGTTCAATGCGTCAAAGACTTGGGGGTCAAAATCGCGTCAAACCTCAAATTCTCACAGCAATGCATCGATGCAGCAAATAAAGCGAACAGAATGTTGGGCTTCATTAAAAGAAACTTTGTATTCAAGAATAAAGATGTAATACTCCCGCTCTACAACAGTTTAGTCAGACCCCACTTGGAATATGCGGTACAGTTTTGGTCTCCCCACCATGCAAAGGATATTGCTAAATTAGAAGGTGTTCAGCGTCGGGCAACGAAAATGATCCCTTCCTTGCGCAACAAATCCTACGAAGAAAGGCTTTCCACCCTAACATGTTCTCTTGAGAAACGTCGCCTCCGAGGAAAACTGATCGAATGTTTTAAAATACTTAATGGTTTCACGAATGTAGACAGATCAACATTGTTTATGATCGATGACACTTTGCGCACGAGGAACAATGGCGTAAAACTCAGATGTAGACAAGTAAATTCAGACTGCACCAAATTTTTCTTCACCAACGTTGTAGTGCGAGAATGGAATAAGCTTCCACCGTCAGTGGTCCAGTGTAACACGATTGACTCCTTCAAAATAAGCTCGACCGTCACTTCCTTCAACTTAATATCAACTAGAGTAGAAATGCAACGTTTGGAGTCTTCTGATTAATGTAAAATCACTTAGTTTAAGGACAGACCACCAAGTCTGGACCATGGGTCTGTGTGGTCTGATTTTCTGTAAATCTATCTATGTCTCTCTCTCCCCCGTCTCTAAGTGAATTTAGCTTTTCCTTTTTTCTTCACTTTTACGCTTCCAAAATTTCATTCCTGCCACGCCCTCTTAAGCTGATTTTTGCTCCTCCATCTTCCAGTCATCAGCCTTTACTCTCCTGCACGATTAAGGCGCTGATGGTGATGGCGATGGTGATGATGATGACGAGGAGGATGAAGTGGAGGAGGAGGAGGAGGAGGAGGGAGAGGTGGCGGAGTAGGAGAGAGCGGATGAAATGAACGAGATGGAAGAAGAAAAGAAAGAAAGAAAAGAAGAAAGAAGAAGAAAAAAGAAAAATGGAAATGAAAATGAAATAAATAATGATACTTTTTTTATGCAAGCGAAATCGATTAAGTAGGAACCATTAAATAAAAAAAAAATACATCCTAAAAAAATTCATCTGTTATCTTAATTTGGGTATTTTGGGGCATTTTACAAGATACATTTTTTTCTTTTTACTTTTCCATACACTCCACTATTGCTATTACTTATACTTCACTACTTTACCAATACTTTTTTTTCTAGATAGTGTGTGTGTGTGTGTGTGTGTGTGTGTGTGTGTGTGTGTGTGTGTGTCTACTTCCATCTCCTCCATTATTACACAAGACCTTTACTCGACACAGGAATCTACGTACACCTGGTCAACGCTTTTACCTTCTCCCTTAAAACTTTTCTGACAATAGACTCGTCGATCCGTGGCTTAATTAAATATAGCCTTCTCTTTTTACATCCTTTTTTTTCTTTTAAGCCTCACTTAATGCTTTGGCCTTCTCCGATGATAACTATTTCATTCTTTTTTTCTTTTTCTTTTCTACCTTCCCTATTTTTGTCTTTTCTTTTTCTACCCTTCCTTTTTCTTCTCTCTTTAGTCTCTCCTATCTCTTCTTTCTTCTTCTTTTCTTTCCTCTTTTTTCTTTTCTTCTATTATATTTTCTACCCTCTTCTTTTCTTTTTACTTCTCTTCTTCTCCCCGTGATCCCATTCCTCTCATTTCAATTCCCAATCCTTTGTCATTTTATTTGGTCGTCCACTCTCAATGCTTCAAACCTCTCTCCTTTACTCTCTACCTTCCTGTTGGCTCTGAATCCTTTGTCTTGTTTTCCCTTTAGTTCCATCATCACCTTCCTGTTACTCCCCTTCTTCTAGTCCTATCCTCTCCCTCTTCCCCTTGGCCTCCTACCATCTGTCTTTTACTCTTGGTTTCTTCATTAATTCCCTTCTTTTTCTACTGTCTACTTCCCTCTTGCCTATTTCCCTTTAGTTTCATCATCACCTCCCTGTTATTCCCCTTCTTCTAGTCTCGTCCTCTCACCCTTCCCCTTTTCCTTCTAACCTCTCGTCTTTTACCGTTTGTTTCTTCATTCATTCTCTTCTCTTTCACCCTCCACTTCCCTGTTGCCTCTATCCTTTGTCTTACTTTCCTCTCTGTTCTCCGTCTAGCCTCATTCCCTCACCCTTCCCCTCGGCCTCCTAACCCCTCGCCCTTCACTCCTGGTTCCTTCATTCATTCCCAGTTCTACCGCTTCAAACAATCCCTCCTCCCGCTCCTTCGCCCCCGCTCAGCTCCGCCCCTTGCATGTAGGAGCCACGAACAGCACTGTCACTCGTAACCACCGCCTCCTCCTTTTCCCTGTCACAGTCTTCGTTGTTGCCACTCCATCTCCGCGAAGAGAAAGGGAAGGAGGATGGCTGGGTTTGGCTGGCTGGCTGGCCTGCCTGCTCGCCTCCTGGGGATAACAGTTTATTTTTCTGCCATTTCTCTTTCTGTTTCTCCTCCTCCTCTTTATTCTCCTCCTTTGTCTCTTACTCCTGCTCTTTGCCCCTCTCGCTTTCGTTGTCTTTATCCACTTATTTTGTTCTTGTTATTGTTTTTTGTGTCTCGTTAATTCAATTTTCTGCTGTTTTTCTCCTTCCTTTCTCCTATTTTTCCATTTTTTTCTCCTTTTGCCTTCCCTCTTCTATTTTTCTTTTCTTCTTTTTTTTCTTCTTCTTCGTCTTCGTCTTCGTCTTCGTCTTGCGTATATTCCTTTTTCCATTCCAACTCTACCTCCTCCTACTCCTCCTCCTCCTCCTAATCCTCCTCCTCCTCCTCCTCCTCTTCTGCTTCCTCCTCCAACTTTCACTCAGACTCAGACTCTTTGATTTCTCTTTCTGTTTCACTTCTTTTATGTTTTTTTTTTGTTTTTTGTTTTTTTCATTTTCCGTGTCCATGTCTCCATCCTTCTCCCCGCCCTCTCTCTCTCTCTCTCCTCCCTCCCTCTCTCCCTTCGCTGTTTCTTTTGATTCTTCCATGTCCTAGTTCTGTATTTCATCACGCCTCTCTTTTTGTTTCTTCTTTATCTCCTCCTCCTCCTCCTCCTTCCTCATCCCTCAACTTTCCTCGTCTTCGTCTTCCCCTCCGTCCTCCTCTCTTCTTCCTCCTTCTCTATTCCTTTTCTTCCTTCTCTTACTCTGTGTCCTTCTCAGCCTCTCTTTCTCTTTTTCCTACTTCTTCTTTTCTTCCTTTTTAGTCGGTTTCGTCTTTGTCGTCTTCTTCAGTATTCCTTCTCTTTGTTCTCCTCTTCCTCCTCCTTCTCCTTTTTCTGCTTCTCTTATTTTTCTTCTCCTTCGTCTTTGTCTCCTCCTTCATTCTTTCCTTCTCTTTCTCTTTATTTTCCTCTTCCTCCTTCTCCTCCTGCTTCTCTTACTTCTCTCCTCTTCTTCTTCGTCGTTGTCTTTTTCTTTATTCTCTCTTCTCATTATCTTTGTTCTCCTAATCCTCCTCTTTCCTCCTCCTTCTTCTCTTTATCTATCCTTCCTTCCTTCCTTCCAATGCCTCTCTCCTTCTCATCTTTCTTTCCTTTCTTCTTCTCTCTGTTCTCTTCATCCTTCAATCTCTTTCATGTCTGTCATCGGTCATCTTTTTCTCTCTTCTCCTTATTTATCCTTTCCTTTGTTTTTCGTTTCTCGTTTTTTTTCTGTTTATTTACTGTGATCTCATTTTTATTACGCTTTCTCTTTCCCTCATTTGGTAAACAAGAGTGGATGAGCGAATGTTTTTTTTTACATATCTTTTACTTGTTTTGTTTTTATTTTTCGATTCCCGGTTCCAGTAAAGAAGAGGAAGAGGAGGAGGGAAGAGGGAGGGGGTGGAGGAGGAGGAGGAGTAGGAGGAGGAGGAGGGGATATGGAGACGAAGAAGAAAACCCGAGAGGAAGAACAAAGAGACGAAGAAGGAAAGAAGTTGAAAAGAATTAAAAGAAAAAGAAGATGGTGGAGAAAAAGAAGAAAGAAAAAATGAAAACAGGAAAAAACAAGACCAAGAACGAGGAGACGCAGAAAATAAAAAGAAGAAAAGAAGTAGAAAAAGAAAAAAGATAAGGAGGAGGAAGAGGAAGGAGAAGAGGAGGTCAAGGAGAGGAAGAAAGAAAAGCGAAAACAAGAAGAGAATTATGTAAGCTTTGATTCTCTTGGTATCTCGCAGAACTATAAAAGAAAGAAAAAAAAGATGAAGATAAGAACGAATTAACGAGAGAGAAAAACGAACGAGGTAAACAACGAACGAGAGGAACGATAAACGAGGAACGAGAGAATAATTACGTTTTCCTTAAGTCGAAAAAAAAATATATCTATCACATTAACGACAACTCAACCATCATCATCATCATCGTCATCTCGTATCTTCGTTTTTTTCCAGTTTTCAAAATTTTTACTTCCTCTTGTTTTCATCACCATCATCATCATCATCATCATCATCATCATCATCTCGTATCTTCGTTATTTTTCCGGTCTTCAAAATTTTTACCTAGTCTCTTTTTCATCTTTTTTTTATTCGTCAATGACTCATAATTCACGTGTTTGACCTTTTCGTGTTTGCTCGTCAACCCAAAGCTTTTTTTTTTTTAACGCTGGATAATACTTGAGCCTTCCTGGAACACGGAGTGGACCAGGAAGCGTGTGTGCGTGCGTTGGGGGGAGAGAGAGAGAGAGAGAGAGAGAGAGAGAGAGAGAGAGAGAGAGAGAGAGAGAGAGAGAGAGAGAGAGAGAGAGAGAGAGAGAGAGAGACCTTTCTTCCTCTCCCTCGTCCGTTCGACCGTCATGTTTTATTGATTTTTCTTTCCTTTTTCTACTTCCTTGTTTTTTTTCTATTTCTTATTTTATTTTTCTTATATTTTTCGTCGTTCGTTTTCTTTCATCTGCCTTTTATGCTTCCTTCTCGTCTTCGTCTTCCTCCTCCTCCTCCTCCTCCTCCTCCTTTTTCTCTTCTTCCATTAGTGAAACTCGAGGCTTTAAAACACTTATTCGTCGCCTAAAAGAAAGACAGATGAGACGAAATTGAATCAGGCCAGTTAATTATTATCTCTCTCTCTCTCTCTCTCTCTCTCTCTCTCTCTCTCTTTTCTCTCTTCCTTTTTCTTCTGGCTTTGTCCCTTTCCCCTTACCTCCTTTTTTTTCCCTCTATCATCCTCCTTTCCTTTCTTCCTCCTCCTCCTCCTTCTCCCTCCTTCACTCTCCCATCACCATCTTCCTTTCCTCCTTTCCTTCTCCTTCTCCCATCTTTCCTCTCGCATTCGCTTCTTCCTTCCCTCATTATCCCCTTCTCCTATCTTCTTCCTTTTTTGCTCCATCATTCTCTTCTTTCTGCTCTCCTAACATCCTTTTCTTCTATACCTCATCATCCCTTTCTCTTCTATAGACGCCAGACTCCGGGGCTGCCAATATCCTCTCGGTTCTATCCTCCTCGACATGGATGAAGGATAAAAAAAATGAAAGATCCCAACAAAGGCTAAGAATAAAAGAAGGGAAGAAGGGAGAGAAAAACAGCAATCAGTAGAAGATAAGAGGGTGTATATTATATTTCCTATGAAGAAGCGGAAAAAGAAGGAGACGGGGAGGAAGGGAGAGGGGAAGAAAGAGTGAGAATAATATGAATGGAGGAGGAGGTGGAGGAGGAGGGGGAGGAGGAACTGAGGTAAAATATAAAGAATCCACAAACCTCTGAATGCAAGGCAAGGGTTTGGTGTCTTGTAAGGAACAGAGGAAGAAAAAAGGAAGGAAGACCAAGGAGGAGGAGAAGAAAGAGGAAGAAAAGGAGAAAAGCCAAGAGGAGGAGAAGGAGGAGGAAGAAAAAGAAAGAGAAGAAAGAGGAGGGGATTGAAGAGAGGCTAGAGGAGGAAAAGAAGGAGAAAGAGAAAGAAGAATCAGAAGGAGTAAGAGGAGGAGGAGAAGGAGAAAGAAGGAAGAGGAGAAGAAAGGGATCCAGGAAAAGGAGAGATTAAAAAAACAGAAAGGGGAGAATGAGCAAAAATTGGAGGAAAGGAAAAAGATAAACTAAAAGAGATGGAAGATGTAGAGGTAGCTGTTTTTTAAAAGGACTTAGGTCGCTGGAAACTCGGAGGAAACGGGAAAAAAGTGACAGTCGGCTTTTTAAGTGGATCGCTGAAAGGTCAAACGTGGAGCCATAAAAAAGTAATGGCCGGGAGATGTAATAGAAATGTCTGGGAAGGAGGAGGGAGGCAGGGGGGAGGGAACGAAGGATTTTGATTGACATGTAGGATCGCTTACGTTTGAGCCCAAGGACATAGTAGACGATTTGATAGCGATGAAAGAGGAGCAGAAAAGAAAGTGAATAGACAAAAACAGAGAAAGAAAAGAACAGAGAATAAAGAACGCTGTACAGAAAAGAAACATGTCTGGTAAAGATTGGTTGACATAGAGGATTGTTTACGTTTGAGCTCAGGGACAAAGTAGACGATTTGATAACGAGGAAAGAGGAGCAGAAAAGTGAATAGACAAAAAAAGATGAAGAAAAGAAGAGAAAATAAAGAAAGCTGAACAGTAAAGAAACCATAAGGAATAGAAAATGGGAAGATAGTCCTATTAAAGAAAACGGAATGATTATATAGTAGACGAAAGTGATGAATGGATAAAAACGAGAAAGACGAGAAAGAAAACGAAGAGAGGGAATGGGAAACAGCTCTATAAACACGAGGAAAAGATAGAAAAAAAAAGAAAATGGGAAGGTAGTACTATTAAAGAAAACGGGATGTTCATATAGCCGAGAGAGATAGACGGATGATCCTGAGCCAAAAAAAGACGAAGATGACGAAGACTCAACGTTTTTGGGGTTATCGGGAAACGTTTTGATCTGCGCGGCTTTCCTGATGACGGGGAATGGTCGTCGAGGGCTGGAATTAGGCCGTAAAAGGGAAGCGTGGAAGGAGACGCGATTCAGGAAACAAAAAAGAAAAGGAACAATCAGAGAGGCATTCCCATAGAGCTCGCGGAGATGAAGGAAAGGAAGGAGAGGTAACAGGAGGAGGAGAAGGAGGAGGAGGAGGAGGAAGAGGAGAAAGTAATGAACTGATGCTTAACACGAAAGAATGAGCAGGAAAATGAAGACGCGGATGAGGATGAGGAGGAGGAAGAGGAGGAGAGGAGAAAGAAATACACTAATGCTCTGCTCTATATGAGAAGCGAGGAACGAGGAGGAGGAGGAGGAGGAGGAGGAGGAGCAACAGCAGGAGGGAAAAAGGTGGAAATGGAGAAGGGAGTCGGATATGAAGTAAAAGAAGATAAAACATGAGAAGACTAAATAGAGATACAGGAGGAGAGGAGGTGGAGGAGGTGGAGGGGGAAGAGAAAGACAAGGAGGATGTGGGTGCGATACACAAAAAGAAACAAAAAGAAATACAGAAATTCAACAAGACATTCTTACGTATACACAAACGTGGTTTGTCAAACTCGCTAAGCACAAGACAACATAACAGTCTCTCTCAGCTCACCAGACGGGTTAGCTCGGGCCAAGAAGGTAAAAAATGGCTCGAGGGAAAAAAAGAGTCACCTGATCTGCACGGAACTTTTCTTTTGCTAAAACTGTTGAGCTTCATGCAGTCGTGAAACTTTCTGAGCTTATCGACCTAAGCATAGAGAGTGTGATAGAGAGAGAGGGGGGGGAAGGAGGAAGGGGAGGAGGAGATAGTGAGGCAAGGAAACGGACAATCTGACGGAGAGGCGAGCAGACAGACAGACGTAAGAGAGAGAGAGAGAGAGAGAGAGAGAGAGAGAGAGAGAGAGAGAGAGAGAGAGAGAGAGAGAGAGAGAGAGAGAGAGAGAGAGAGAGAGAGAGAGAGAGAGAGAGAGAGAGAGAGAGAGAGAGAGAGAGAGAGAGAGAGAGAGAGAGAGAGAGAGAGAGAGAGAGAGAGAGAGAGAGAGAGAGAGAGAGAGAGAGAGAGAGAGAGAGAGAGAGAGAGAGAGAGAGAGAGAGAGAGAGAGAGAGAGAGAGAGAGAGAGAGAGAGAGAGAGAGAGAGAGAGAGAGAGAGAGAGAGAGAGAGAGAGAGAGAGAGAGAGAGAGAGAGAGAGAGAGAGAGAGAGAGAGAGAGAGAGAGAGAGAGAGAGAGAGAGAGAGAGAGAGAGAGAGAGAGAGAGAGAGAGAGAGTGGAGGAAACTTGAGGCGCTGCTGACACACACCAAATTAGTTCTGGAGGAAAGACGCCCAACTGGAATTAATCTTCCTCTCCGTCCCTCCTTGTCTGTGTCCCACCCGCGGCTGTTGCTTCCCTTTGTGGAGCGTACACACACACACACACACACACACACACACACACACACACACACACACACACACACACACATATGGTAGAGTTGCGTGCGAGGAAATAGTCAAACGCACACACACACACACACACACACACACACACACACACACACACATATGGTAGAATTGCGTGCGAGGGAATAGTCACACACACACACACACACACACACACACACACACACACACACTCACACGTGGAGACACACCCACACACTCGTATTTATAGACTTAATATGAGGAAAAAAACATCCATAAAATGAGTTCGAGTGTTCGAGTTAATCACGTAGTATTTTTAAGTCATTTTTTCATCATTTTGCGGAAACGAGAAAAATGAAGATATACTAAATCCCCGTTTTTTTTTCTGCAGAACTGGAATGAGCGAATGTTTTTAATGATCGTATATAAAGAGGCGATCAAATGTTAAATGATTAAGTAGAGGAAAATATGAGAAATTGTCTTTTTATCTCTACATTATTATTACCATTAAAAATATCCACTTATAAACAGTCCTTGTGGTATGGAGATCTTAACAACTCTTCTCTTTTGGCCACTCATCTATACCGTCTGTTGTGGTGGCAGTGATTAGCGGGCTTTTCTTCCTCACTTATTTTTCTTGCCCGTGAACTGCTTTCGTTATTGTAAAAAAAAAAAGCATAACCCTTTACTTAATCGATCCAATGTACTGGGTCTCCTTCAACTCAATAATAATAAACGCTTTCGAGTAGCGGGCTTTTTTATTATTTTTTTTTTGTGTGTGCCCTTGAGCCGTCTCCTTTGTTGTAAAAAAAGAAAAAAAAGCCCTCGTTTATGAAGAAGCCCTCCGCCACACACGCCTCCTCGGCTCTCCTTGTTAACTTGCCAGAGCTACAGAATCCTCTCGCTCACTGATCTCTTCGACGCGGTTGCTCTCTATATAGTGCCTTTCACAATCTCTTATGCGGTCCTTCTATATCTCTTTTCACAACCTTTCTTTACGTATTTAGTCCCGACCTTTCTGCTCTCAGTCTTCGTTAACATGTCCTCGGTTATTACGCTTGCAGTCTTCCTTGTTTTCTTTAACGCATTATTTGGTTTCGCTCGTTATTCTTAGTCTTCGTTAACATGTCCTCGTTTACGCTCTCAGTCTTTCGTATCTTCTTTCATAGTCCTCTCACACGATCCTCATTTTTATCATTCTTTCTTATCTCGTCTACGCAAGTCTCTTTTTGATCCGACTTATAGATGGAGTGAAGTCTTATATCTCAATTGAACGCTAGGGGAGGAAGAAACACGAAGACATCCACGTAAAGAACTAAAGCATGTGAAAGAAATCCCTCGCACAAACATCATGGCAAACAACAACGATATCAAGTACCCCTTACGAAAGAACGAAAGAAAGAACGCAAGATAGAAAGAAAGAAAGAAAGAACCAGCGGGATAGGGAAAACGAAATACGAGCGAGGCAGTGTAGATAGAAAACTGGAAAAGTGAGAGAAGGGAAAAATAGTGTAGTTGGAAAATATCGGTAGGAAGGTCCCAAGAGGCGACCTGGGAAAGAAAAAGTTCTTCCTATCTCCAAAGCTGAAAAAGGGCCGGGAAGGGTAGGAGGGGAAGAGGGAGGAGGAGGAGGAGGAGGAGGAAGAGAGAGGGGAAGGAGGGAGTGCAGAGGGGATCAGGGGGAAGGGAGGAGGAGAACTGATGGAGAAGTGGGAAGAGGAGGAGGAGGAGGAGGAGTAGGAGGAGGATAGACTGAAGATATGGGAGGAGGGAGAGGAGACCGGATCAGAAGGGAGGAGGAAGGAGAGGAAAGGAATTACGACAGAAGAGGAGGAGGTAAAAGAAGAAGGGAAGAAAAGTGGGAGGAAGAAGAAAAGAGTTAAGGGAGAAAGAATCAGGAGGGAGGAGGGAAGATGGAGGAGGGAGGAAGGAGGGAAAAAGGGAGTTGAAATTACGATAGAGGAGAAGGATGGGGAGAGTGTGAGGGGAAGAAAGATGTCGGTGAGTGGAGGAAGAAGATAGGAAGGAGAAAGGAGGAAGGAGAGAAGAAAGGGGTAGGGATAACGGTAGAATAGAAGGAAGGAAGAGGAAGGAAGAGGAAGAAGGGACAGGGGACAACAGAAATTCAGAAGAGGAGAAGTACCAGGAAATACAATAAAGAGGGAAAAAACGAGGAAGAAGAACGGGAGGAGAAGGAAAGACTGGACAGAAATAACGAAAGAGGAGGAGAAGCAAGGAAAAGGAAGGAGAGGGGAAATTAGAGGTAGGAATGCCAGAAGAGAGGAAGGACCAGGAAATACGATAAAGAAGGAAAGGAGAGGGAGAGTGGAAAGAGGAGGAAAAAGGAGGCAGAGAAAACGATTGAAGAGGAGAAGAAGAGGAAGGAAGAAGAGGAGGAGAGGGGCGATAGAGAGGGAAGAGCAGGAGGGGGAAAAGGAGGGAAAGGAAGGAAGGCGTGGGGGGCCAATGTTCGGTTTCCTTCCATCCTGGACCGTCGGGGAAGAAGGAACGGAGAGCGAGCCAGCGAGCGAGAGGCAACCGGTCTCCGGGGTCCCAAGAGAGGCTCGCCCGCCAGCCAAATGTAATGGAAATCTTGGAACTCGTTTTCTACTACAATCGGATGTAAACAAGTTGGGAGAAGATGTTTTTGGAGACTGGCTAACCCATTTTCTCTCCGTCTATTGACTCGCGGGTCAGATATGGCTGGTGGGGAGGTCCTTGCCAACAAGCGAGGCGCGGCGAGATCGTTAGAGTGAAACAGAAGCCCCGGTATCGATGCACCAGTATCCATCTGTCTTCCTCGTGCCCGGCCTACTGATGTGATCCCTTCGGTGACGTCAGGCGGGTCTGGGACGGCGGCGACGGGGCGGTGGGGCGTGGAGAGGGATGGGGGAGTGGGGAATGGTGTGTGTGGGGGTGAGGGGTTGATGGTGTATGTGTGTGTGTGGGGGGGGGGGGGGGGGCGGGCTGTAGTTTGTCCTTTTTTTCTTATATTATTCTATGTTCTTTTTTTTTCTATTCATCGTCCTATATTTTTCTCTTTTTCTTCTCTATGTATTATTTCTTCTTTTCTTCTATTCCTTCTTTTTTTTGTATATCTTTAATTCCTTCTTTCTCTTCTTCTTCTTTTTCCTCCTCCTCTCTCCTTGTTAGTCTCTTTATGCGTGTGTTGGCTGAGTGTTTATGTTCGTCAGTCCTCCTTCTCCTCTTTCCTGACCTCCTCCACCACCACCTTTTGAACCTTCTCCTAAAGTCCTAAATCATCTCCACATTTACCTCCACAACCCACACCCACCAAACACCACCCAACCAAACACACAGTACATTCACCTCCATACATCCCATGTACATACACCCCTACCCACCACCACCTTCCCCTCTCACCCGCCCACTCCTTCCCCCACTCACCTTACCCGCAGAGACGCAATTACGCCTCCACTCACTCATCCACCCACTCGAAGAGACCCCATCATCCTGTTTACTCTTACCCTCGTCATCTCCGGCTTAATTACCTCGTTAAAGTTGTTTGACTGAGGCCAGCTAGAGGTCGGGAGGAGAGGAGGAGAAGGAGGAAGGAGGAGGGGGAGGTAGAGAAGAGGGGTGATAGAGAAGGTAATGACCTGATGTAAGGGGAAGAGGGAGAAGAGGAGGGCAAGGAAAGAAAGGACCAATAGAGAGAGTTAGTCCATCTTTTTCTCTCTCTCCATCAGTTTCTTAATATTAAAAAAAAGTCTTCCTATTTTCGTTATATTTTCTTGTTCATTTACGTTTTTTTTATGATTTTTGTGTTGGTTTGGTGTGTGAAAGTTTGTTAAGAAAAGGAAAATTATGATGGAAAGGGAAAAGATAGAGAAATAAATAGACATTTCAAACAGACAGACAGACAGAGAAACAGAAAGAAAAAAAAGAACGAAGGAAAGAAAGATAGAAAGACGGACAGAGACACAAACAGATAAAAAACAGACACACAGGCAAACAAAGACAAACAAACAAAGGGATAAAGAAATATAAAAAAAATGGAAAGGGGGGGAAAAGGAAGACCAAAAAAAATATATATATAATAAAGAAAGGAAAATAACGAAAAAAATAAAAAGGGTAAGAATGTCAAGAGAGAGAGAGAGAGAGAGAGAGAGAGAGAGAGAGAGAGAGAGAGAGAGAGAGAGAGAGAGAGAGAGAGAGAGAGAGAGAGAGAGAGAGAGAGAGAGAGAGAGAGAGAGAGAGAGAGAGAGAGAGAGAGAGAAAAAAAAAACAAGGACAATTAACAGGAAGTGAGAGACGAATGAGAGAAAAAAAAACTCAAAGGAAAAAATACGAGGAGTGAAAAGAGGCAATGGAAAAAAAAGGAAAATAAACAACCGAGAAATAGAAGGGAAATGAGGAGGAAAATTGGTGCGGGATGAGAGGAGGGAGGAGGAAGACCGGGGAGGAGGAGGAGGAGGAGGAGGCGGTCGTGGTGGACTAGACCCGTAAAAAAAAAAAAGAGTAAAAGTTGGAGATTGAAAGAGGAGGAGAAGGAAGAGGGGAAAGAAAAGGAAGGAAATGGGGATAAATAGAGGAGGAATAGAAAGAAAGGAGGAGAAAGAACAGAAGAGAAGGGGATGAAAAAAAGCATAATAAATAACATGGAAGAAGAAAAGGAATGCAAATAGAAGTAGGAGAAAGAACAGGAAATAAAAGGAAGTCGGGAAAATAGAGCAAAATAAGAAGAAAGAGAAGAGGGAAAAGGGAAACGGAAGACGGAAAGAGAAAAAGTAAGAAGAGTAAGAGGTCAAAGAAGAAGAAATATGAAAAAGAAAGTGGAAACAAACGAGAGAAGGAGGAAGAAGAAGAAAATAAGAAAAGAAGAAATGGAGAAAAATTAAGGGAATGAAGGGAAGTGGAAAAGGAGCAGAGGAAGGAAAGAAGAAAGAGGAAAAAGGAAAGAATGGAGGGAAAGAAGAAGGAAAATGGTAAAGAGCAGAGGAGGGAAAGAGTTAAGAGGAAAGAGGAGGGGAGCGAGGGATGGAGAAAGACGAAGAGAATGAAGGGAAGAGGATGGAGGGAAAGAAGAAGGAGGAAAACGATAAAGAGCAGAGAAGGGAAAGAAGAAGGAGAAGGAAAACGGTGAAGAACAGAAGAGGGAAAGAGTTAAGAGGAAAGAGGAAAGAGGAGGAGGAGGGAGGGAAAATAGAAGACGCTCCAAAGCTCATCCTTCATGCAAAGTAGAGAAGTAATTTTGCGGTTTTTTAATTTATGATCAAAATTGCGGGGCGGGAAGTTAATGTGTTTTTAATAGCGGCCGGGAGGAAGAATCTGCAACATTTTTTATTTATTTTACGGGAGTTTGGAAACATATTAATTTCAGCTTGAGTGTTGATGGCCGCGTGTGCCTCAGCGGTGACGGATGTGGCGGCGGTGTGGTGGTGGTGATGGTAGCAGTGGTGGTGGTGGTGGTGGTTCTGATAGTGGTGTGATGATGGTGTTAGTGTTAGTGGAAAAGGTTTTATTGGTTGTGGTGTTGGTGTTGGTGGTGTTGGTAGTGGCAGTGGTGTTGATGGTGATGTTTGTTGGGTTGAATTTGGTAGTGGTATGATGATGGTTGTAATGTTAGTGGAAAAGGTTTTGTTGGTTGTGGTGGTGCTGGTGGTGGTAGTGGTGTGTTGTTGATGGTGATGTTGGTGATGGTGAATTTGGTTTAGATGATGGTGATGATGATGTTAGTGGCATAGCTGGAGCTGCAATCCCTTTCAACCTTTACTTTTTCTCTTTTATTTTTCTTATTTTTCTCAATGATTTCGTTTTTTTAGAGATGGGGTTCAGAAAAATAAAAACACACACACACACACGTTATCTGGCGGCAAACATTTGATCCAGTGGAGTACATGTGAGTGTGTGTGTGTGTGTGTGTGTGTGTGTGTGTGTGTGTGTGTGTGTGTGTGTGTGTGTGTGTGCGTGTGTATGTGAGTGTGCGTGAAGGGGTGTTTCTCATATAACGATGTATATATTTATAGTGAAATGAGCTGCTAGGAAGGATAAAGAAGAGGATAGAAGGAGAGAAGGACTGCGGAGGCGGGAGGGAAAGAAGGTTAAAAGAAGAAAGAGGATTAATGAAGGAAGAAGATAACGGGAGGAAGAAGGGAAACAGGGAGAGAGAGGAGGAGAGGAGGACAAGAGAAATAAGAAAGGAAGGAGGAAGAAAGGAAATAAGGAAATAACGAAATGAAAGAAGAAGAAGACGAAGAAGTAAAAGAAGAAGAAGAAGAAGAAGAAGAAGAAGAAGTAGAAAAAAGGAACGAGAGAGAGAGAGAGAGAGAGAGAGAGAGAGAGAGAGAGAGAGAGAGAGAGAGAGAGCGCTTGTTGACAGAGAAAACGAGATAAGCGTGTATAAAGCACTAGAAAAAGCATCCCTATAAAAATATTATGAGCCATGAAAGGGGGAACTACGAAAAAATGGCCCTGGCAGAAGAAGAAGAAGAAGAAGAAGAAGAAGAAGGAGAGGAAGAGAAAGAAATAGCAATAACAACATTAGACAACAATAGCAGTTTAATGGAGCAAAAAGAAAGAAAATTTGACATGTAGAAAATAAAATAAAATAGAAAATTAATAAAAAAAGAACGATGGATTAAGGGAAAGACAGAACAACATGGGAAAAAGGCGAAAGAAAAAGGAAATCCAGAAAGAAGACAGGAAAGAGAGACACTGAGATTTAGATAAGGAAAAAAAAACAGAGAATCAACAGAAAGGAAAAAGAAAAAATAAGAAGGAAGAAATAGATAAAAAAAAATGAGGTTAGAAAAGAAAAACAAGAAGAAAACAAGGAAGAGAAAGGCAGATATACAAAATAGGACAGTGGAAAAAAAGGAAAGAAAGGAAAAGTGAATTGAAAGGCGGAAACAAGTCAGGAGAGAGGAAAGAGAGGAGAGAAATAAGCCAAGAGCAAGTCGCAAGTATCATTCCCAGAGACAAATTGTGGAATCAGGACGGTGATGAGGAAAGGATGAGAATGATAAGGAGGAGGAGGAGGAGGAGGAGGTGGTGTTGATGGTGGTGGAGGAGGAGATGAACGAGAAAGAGACGACGGGGCAAGAGAGAGAGATAGAGGAGAGAGAGATATAAAATGGCAATGAAACGGAGGAGACGGGGGCAGAGGAGGAAGAGGGGGAGAGAGGAAGGGAAGGAGGAGGCAGCTGGAACAAGATGGCAAAGTAGGAAAAGAAGAGGAGGGGGAGGAGAAAGTGACAGCAGAGTTTTATTTGAGAGAGAGAGATATGAATAAGGGAATAGAGAAAGAAATGAATAAAGCAAAGCGGACAGACAAACCGACAGAGACAGACAAACGCAGAGAACATGGAAGAGGAAAGAAAACTAAGAGAACAAGAAGCAGGAACAAGAACAGGGAAGCCACGAAGATAGAGCAAAGGAATGAAGAAGAGGAGGAGAAGATGGTAGAAGGAAGAAGAGGAGGAGGAAAGACAGCAAGTAGAAATGGCATAAAAATCTACATGACCAGAAGAAAGACTCGACAAAGGTAGAAAGTATGAATGAAAGAGACTTGAAAACGAGACGGAGACGATGGGAAGGGGAGAAGGAGACGGAGCAGGAGGGGAGAGAAGTGAAAGACGGAGCAGTAGGAGACAGGGCGTAGAAGGCGGAGGAGAGGGGCAGGAGGAGGAGGAGGAGGAGAAGGGAGAGTACACAGAGCCCATTCAGCAGCACCCTTCCCTGCCTCCTTCCGCCACTCCTCCAGGCGTCTTCACCCTCCTTGCCGGCGTTAATAATGACCGTGTTTGATATTTGGGGAGGAGGAGCGCCGGGGTGTTAATTGAGTGTAGCGTGTTATTGCGTTTTCGGGGAGGAGGAGGAGGAGGAGGCCTCTTGTGTATTGTTTGTGGTGGGGAGAGGAGGTAGGGAGGGAAGGGAAAGTCTGAAGGGGGAGGTTAGACAGAGGGGAGAGAAGGAAGACGGCGGAGGAATGATCTAAGGGAGGGAAGGAAGGGAGAGGGGTCGAAGGAAGGGGAGAGACAGAGAGAGAGGGAGATGGAGGCCTTGGTATTGTTTAAAGGGGTGGAAGGAGGACGGAGGACGGGGAGGAGAGGTCGTATGGGAGGGGAGGGGAGATCTGTGGAGGGGTCGAGGGAGGGGTCAGGGAGGGGCAGCACACACACACACAATACTCGCCTGGGTCTGAGAGGATAATTGTGTTATAACTCCGGCCAGATGGGAGCCTGAGTGTATTTAGCTTGGCCCAGCGTGAAGGACTCAACCGTCTATATTTCAGGGAGGAGATAGACGCCATATTCCCCCTCCTCCTAGCTCTCCTCTTCCTCCGCCTCCTCTTCCTCCTTCTGATGATACAAGGAGGAGGAGAAGGAAGGTGAAGATGAGGAGGAGGAGTTTCCGTGTCTTATGTTGTGACTTTGTGTGGCAGTCAGTAATTCTTGCGTGTGTGTGTGTGTGTGTGTGTGTGTGTGTGTGTGTGTGTGTGTGTGTGTATATGAGCGCGCGTCAAAAGATGTTCCTGTGTAATTTTCCCTCTTCCATTCTTCTAGTTCTCCTTCCTCCTCAGTCTCACTTAATTCCTCGTCATTTCAATTATCTTCCATGGTAATTACAAGACAATTTCTAAGATCACATTACCTGTATCCTCTTCAAGCACACACGCGCTCTCCCCCCCCACCCCACACACATGTAAACTGTAGTGTATGCAACATCTGGCTCATGATACACCTACACTCTGACAACTACACTCTCTTCCTCCTTCACCTCCTCATTGTCCGTGACCGTAAGGTATGTGTATCCGGGTATGGCCGAGGTGAAGAGTTAAGTGTTAGCCATAAAGAGGAAGAGGATGAGGAGACAGAAAACGGGGGGAAGGATAAGGAGCGGAAGGAGGAGGAGGAATGAAGGGAACGAGGGAGAGGAAGAGGAACGGAGGCCTAGAAAAGAGAAATAAAGAAGAGAAGCAAAGGAAAATGGGATAGTAAGAGGAAAGAGATGAATTAAGAAAAAGAGGAAGAAGGAGATGAAGGAGCAAGAAATAGTAGACGGAGAGAGAGAGAGAGAGAGAGAGAGAGAGAGAGAGAGAGAGAGAGAGAGAGAGAGAGAGAGAGAGAGAGAGAGAGAGAGAGAGAGAGAGAGAGAGAGAGAGAGAGAGAGAGAGAGAGAGAGAGAGAGAGAGAGAGAGAGAGAGAGAGAGAGAGAGAGAGAGAGAGAGAGACTCTTGAGTGAGTGAGAGAGAGGTGTCCCAGGAGAAGAGCCCCATTACACTCTGAGAGAGAGAGAGAGAGAGAGAGAGAGAGAGAGAGAGAGAGAGAGAGAGAGAGAGAGAGAGAGAGAGAGAGAGAGAGAGAGAGAGAGAGAGAGAGAGAGAGAGAGAGAGAGAGAGAGAGAGAGAGAGAGAGAGAGAGAAGGGAAGAAACAGAAAAGTAGAGGGGAAGAAGGGAAGGAGACGTTGAAGAGAAGAGGGGAGAGGAGGAGAAAAGTCGAGGATGTGACAAGCTAAGGAGAAGCGGAGGAGAAAAATGTGGATTGTGAAGAGGGTGTAAGAAGGAGAAGGTGAGAGGAGAATGGGATATAAGAGGAGGCAAGAGACAGGAGAGGAGGAAGAGGAGAGAGAAGGGACGTAAGAGGAGGTAGGAGAGAGAGAATGAAGAGGAGGAGGAGGAGCGGGGAGGATGAATACGAGCAGGAAAAAAAGAATAAAGAGAAAGGGTGGAGTGTTTATGTGAAGAGGAGGAGGAGGAGGAGGATGAAGAGGAAGAGGAGGAGGAGGAGGAAGAGGAGGAGGAGGTTAAGAGGGCAAAGATCAATTAGGGTTAAGAGTACCGCGCTCTCAAAGGTAAATAATCTAATGAGTTTACCTGCGTCCTTATAATTACGTGAGGGAGAGAAAGATAGAGAGAAAAAGAGAGAAAGAAAGAGGGAGATAACTGAGTACATAAGAGAGAAGGGTGGATGGAGATTAACGCTTCCTCCTTCTTCTCTTCCCCTCTTCCTCCTCCTCCTCCTCCTCCTCTTTATCCGTGACCTCTCCATCTCTCATCTCATCAAAAACAGTGAAAAATGAACACACAAAACGCGATAACAACACGCAATTATTAACTTAACGAGGGCGGCAGTGAGTGTTGTCTTACACACACACACACACACACACACACACACACACACACACACCACGGCCCCTCCCACCCATCCCCAAACCCTTCCCTTACACCACCCCTCCACCACATACCAGCCTTAGCGACACCACCACCTCCACCACCATAACCACAGCCGCCTCCACTTGGCACTTGCACTCCACTTAGCATACGGCGGCCCCTTGACCCACCTAACATTGCCTCTTTCAAGTCGAGTCGCGCGTGTATAAACATTTGCATATCATTACGCTTCTTGTGAACATTGATTTCCGGGAGGGGTCTTTTTTGCCGAAGGGGACGAACAGCAGGAGGAGGAGGAGCAGAAGGAGGAGGAGGAGGAGGACCAGGAGGAGGAGGAGGAGGAGGAAGAGGAGGAGAGGAGGGGAGGAAAAGGAGAGATGGTTTGTTATAGAATGTTTTGATGGTGTTTGAAGCGAAAAAGAGAGAGAGAGAGAGAGAGATTAATTATGCACGGCTGACGCTCAAAGTGGTTAGGCGTCGTGTTGTTTTGCTGCCCGTCCATTCTATTCTCTCTCTCTGTTTCTCGCTGGGCTTTTAGTAGCATATTCTTACATATTCCAGTAACACACACCCACACACACACACTCGCACACACACACAACTAACCCCCCCCCCCACACACACACACAGAAACACACATTCCACTGCTCAACCGTCTCCTCAATTTATATTCCCCCCCATGAAATATTTGTACAGACACGAACCTTCCATTATCTTCAGTAACTCGCGAACGTACCCCCACACTCATACGGGCTAGGCTCAGGTGGCTCCCCTCACGCCTACGATACACATAAGAGTACTACTGATAAAAGATAATAGGAATAGGATAATTTTGGGGGGGATTTTCTTTTTGTTCTGCCACTCCTCCGTGTACAGAATATGTGACGCAGTGAATGAAATGTTGAAAGAATGAAAAATGTGTATAAAATTATCTAACTTATAAAAAATGAAAGAATAAATGTTGTGTGTATGTAAATCAAGTGACCTCCATACATTTATACCATCATACATACGCATATACACATACATACATACATACATACATATATACAAACATACATACATTCATATATTCATGCATACTAACATACTTACATACATTATACACCAACACAGGGCAGCAAATAGATTGGAACACGCACATTCTGGGAGTCACACACACACACACACACACACACACACACACACACACACACACACACACACACACACACACACACACACACACACACACACACATGTTTTAAGATGATTATGATGATCCTTGTTGAGTAATTTAGTCATTCTCTCTCTCTCTCTCTCCTCCCCTTCCCTCCCCTCCCCTTCCCATCCCTTCGCTCCCCTCTCCTCTTTATTTCATTTCGCCAATTTTCTTCTCTCCCTCGCCCTGACCATACTTTTTTTGTTATCCCTCCCTTCTCTCTCTTTTCTATTCTCGTCATTTTTTTAGCCAAACTTCCTTTCATTTCCTTCTTTACATGGTTGTGTTTTTTATTCCTGTGTTCTGTTGTAACCCCTCCCTCCCTCTCTCTACTCTTTATTTCCTCGCTTTCTTTACCTTTCTCTCTTTCGTTTCATTTTTTTTACTTCTGTTTTTTTATTCTTTTTTCTTTTATGCATCTCTCTATGTCTGCCCACCCTCTCTCTACCTTACTTTTTTTCTCTTTACCTATCTCGAGTTCGCTTCTCTTGGTCTATTCTCTTCTCCCCCTTTCTATCCCTTCCTTCCTCTCTCCCTTCCATCTTTATCCCTTCCTTCAAACCTTCCTTTCAACTCTCCATCCGTCTTTTCCTCCGTTTCCTCCGTCTATCTAATTTTCTTTTTTCACTCCCTTCTCTTGGTCTATTCTCTTCTCCCCCTTTCTATCCCTTCCTTCCTCTCTCCCTTCCATCTTTATCCCTTCCTTCAAACCTTCCTTTCAACTCTCCATCCTGCTGTTCCTCCGTTTCCTATGTCTATTTATTTTTCCTCTCTCTTCTCCCTCTTTCTATCTCCCCGTTCTACCCCTTTCTTTTTCACTCCCTTCTTTCTTTATTTCTTTCTTCAGTTCTTGCTTTCATTAGTACATCCATCTCTTCCTCCCTTTCCTTCATCCATCTATTTTTGTCACCTCCTTTTTCTACCCCTTCCTCATTTATTCCCTTCCACCTATATTCGTTTTCTTCAATCCTTCTTTTCATTCATACATTCGTCTCTTCCTCCCTTTCCTTCATCAATCTGTTTTTCTCTCTCTTCCTTCTTTCAATCTGTTTTTCTCTCTCTTCCCCCTTTCAATCCCTTCCTCTGTCACTTCTTTCTACCGTCAACACTTTCTTCAATCTTTCCTTACGTTTATATTTCAGTCTTTTCCTCCGTTTCTTTTATGTCTGTTTTTCTTCCTTTTGGTAGTGAAGGTGAAAACTCCCATTCGGCTACCTGTTGCGGCGAACCTTCCTCACCCTGGGATTGAAGGAGGGAGGAGGAGTGAGGGAAAAAGGAAAGGAGAAAAGAAGGAAATCAGGAATAAAGACAGACGGAAGGGAAAAGAGAGATGAATGAAGGAAGGAAGGAAGGAAGGAAAAGGGAAGGAGAAATACAGAGAGGAAGGAAGAGTGGCGGTGGAAAATGATATAGAATTGTAATAACAGAAAATATAGTAAGAATAGTAATAAATATAACAATAATAAGAAGAAGCAGAAGCAGAAGAAGAAGAAGAAAACAGGAAACACAGAAGAGGAAGAAGAAGAAGAAGAAGAGAAGAAAATAGGAAAAACAGCAACAACAACAACATCACGTGACCATAAAAAAAAGTCTCAGCCAATTCCACTCTTCATAAAACATGGAAACAATATTTTATCAGACTCGCGTTTCTTTATTTACGAGTGAATAAAACGAAGGATGAAAACGGGAAAACGCAAACGACACACTACCAAAGAAAGAGCGAGGCGGTTTTCGATTCCTTCGCTGATACTGAACAATGAGTGGAAAGGCGCAGAAAATAATGACTTCCAGGAATGGTGCGGTGAATAGAGAATGTGGACGAGGTGGTCAGGGGGGGGAGGAGGAGGAGGAGGAGGAGGAGGAGGAGGAGGAGGAGGAGGAGGAGAAGTCTAAGGAGGTGGATGCATTGTAACATGGAAGGCGGCAAATACTTCCTATCGGCTTACAACGAGGCTTCCTGCTTTCGTTATTTGATTTATTCTCCGTTCATGTCCGTGACGAGCTGGGGAAGCTAATGTTCGTATGCAGGAGAACGTTCACTCATTCCTGTCACAAGCGAATAGCAGTCTGTGGGGTCTCACGGACGTTGAAAGTTTTTTACATGAATTACTAACGCAGCAAAGTTGTTCCAAAGGGAGTTTCAGAAAAAAATAACAATCTCTATACCGACGCTTTCGACACATCTCGTTTGAATTTCTTGGTGGTTTGAACTGGTTTGAGTTTTTAGTTCTCGGGCTAGTTCTGAGCTCCAAAGAGGTAGCGAGTTCGACCTTATAGAACTGGTTAATATATTTAGCGGCCTGCATTAACGCCGCTACACTCCCTTGCGTTATTCAATGTAGTTTTGAGCTCCAAAGAGGTAGCGAGTTCGACCTTATAGAACTGGTTAATATATTTAGCGGCCTGCATTAACGCCGCTACACTCCCTTGCGCTATTCAGTGTCATTCTTGTAGCCGGAGGGGCAGGCGTGGACTCCGGATTCCAGGTAAAGTCTGATCAATGAGTTATATATAACGTGACATTCATCTAAGTCAAAGATCCTTCCGATGAAGCCGATCATGCTATAAGCTTTTACAGACTTCAGTGTATTGCATGTTTCACGTCACTGCAGATATTAACCATCCAGCTTAACTTGTTCGACCTGTAGAGGCTTCCCACGCATGTAGTATGCATGGTTGCTATTTCCGGAAGCAAAAGGCATAACATTACATTGCTCAAGGTTACAATGAAAGATATTTGCCAGGTTTCAGGCCATTGAATAATCCAGTCAATATATATATATATATATTTTTTTTTATAATTCCGCAATTCCCCGCCGTGAAGCCTTTCCGCTCATCAGGAAACCTTGATAAGGAGAATTTTAGTCTCATTTTTTAAACTAAGGATGTACTTAATAAAGATAATGTGTTCAGAGCAGTGACGCATATCCTACTCCACTAGTCGCTCGGAAGTCTGTCTATTGAGTAAGACTCGTTGTTTTCTTCCCAGAAGCCAATCTCGTCTCCACGCAGACGTATCGCATCCTGTGGCCTCTGACTGTTGCCTTTTAATTAATGAGACGTTCGTGAGGTACCTTGTCAAAGACTGTCTGGAAGTCGAGACATATTACATCCCTAGGGGCATTGTTGTATCGGATTTCATATATACCATGGAGGAATGCCCGAGTTCCCTAATCAGGAGGAAGAGGAGGAGGAGGAGGAGGAAAATAAGCACGAAAAGGTGAAATAAATTGAAATGGGGAGATGAAGGAAGCTGCGGTGGAGGAGATGATGCAGATTAAAAGATACGGAGGAGGAAATGGATGAGAAGGAAGAGGAGAAGAAGGAGGAGGAGGAGAAGAACGAGAACTAATGAAAAGGAAGAGAGGGAGAAGGAGGAGGAGGAAGATGAAAAGAAGGAATCAAGACGGAGAATGAACATAAGGAATAGCATGCGTGTGTGACAGAGAGAGAGAGAGAGAGAGAGAGAGAGAGAGAGAGAGAGAGAGAGAGAGAGAGAGAGAGAGAGAGAGAGAGAGAGAGAGAGAGAGAGAGAGAGAGAGAGAGAGAGAGAGAGAGAGAGAGAGAGAGAGAGAGAGAGAGAGAGAGAGAGAGAGAGAGAGAGAGAGAGGGAGAGAGGGAGAGGGAGAGGAGGAGAGAGAGAAAGAGAGAGTCAAGAAAGGCTGCTGGAAGGAGAGAGAGATGACTAATGAGAAGGAGCGTGACGGAGGGGAAGGCCGCATCAATAGGAGCGTGGGAAGGTGTGTGACGAGGAGGAGGAGGAGGAGGAGGAGGAGGAGGAGGAGGAGGAGGAGGAGGAGGAGGAGGAGGAGGAAGGTAAAGGATGAGAGAGGAGGGAGGCCTTTCATACAAGCCAGAAACGAAGAAGAAAAAAAAGCGAGAGAGAGAGAGAGAGAGAGAGAGAGAGAGAGAGAGAGAGAGAGAGAGAGACTGAAACCCGAAATAAAAAAAAAGAGGGATTGAAGGTACAGGGATAAAGGAGAAGGGTAGTAGAGAATAAAGGAAAGAAGGGAGGAAGAGAAGGATTTGTAGTGCGTAGGAGAAGGAGAAATAGAAATAGACGATGAAGGAGTGAAAGGAAGTAGAATGAAGAAAATGCGAATAAAGACGATAAAGAAAGAAAGGAAGGATGGCGATAGACGAAGAGAGGGAAAGAGTAACAAAGAAGACGAGAGGAAGGAAGAAGAAGGAAAGAAGAAGAAAGAAGGATATGCGAAGGAAGATATAGATGAATTAGGCGAATATGCATGACAAAAATAGTAAAGGAAACAGGTAGAAGAGAATTAACAGGAATAAGAAGAGAAAGGAAGGAACTAAGAACAAGGGAATAGGTTAAAAAAAAGAAATAAGAACGAAAAACAAAGTAAATCTAAACAAGAAAAAAAAACACGTACAGAAAAGAAGTAAAAGGCGCAGAAAGGAAATAAAAAGAATCACAGAAAAAGTCACAAAATAAAGAATGGAAAGGAAAACTAAGGAAAGGAATAAAAACGGAGCTAAATCAGTCATAGAGAGAGATAAAGGAGGAATAAAAATGGAGAGGGAAGAGGGTCGGAAGGAGAGGCAGGGGAAAAAACTTATGGAAGAAAAAGAGAGAGAAAGGAGGAGGAGGAACGGATATGAATGGAGGGGAGGAAGAGGGAGAGAGAAAGAAAGGGAGGAAAGGAGGGAGGGAGAAGAAAGGGAGGAAGGAGACGTGGAGTAAACGAGGTACCATATATTAAGTTTATAAATAACAGGAAACTCATGGAGGAATCTATCGACTTTTTACCTGTGAGTAAGGCCATCAATCCTCCTCTCTCCTGCCCCCCCTCCCCCTCCTCTTCCTCCTCTTCCTCCTCTTCCTCCTCCTCCTCTTCCTCCTCTTCCTCCTCTTTTTCTTACTCCTCCTCCTTCGCCAATTCCCTCTTCTCTTTTTCTTCCTCTTCCTCCTTTTTTTTTTCGTTTCCTCAAATACCTCATAACTAAAATTGCTTCTTATGGATTCAAGTTTTACTCACATTCTCTCCTCCTCCTCCTCCTCCTCCTCCTCCTCCTCTTCCTTCTCTTCCTCTTCTTCTTACTCCTCCTCCTTCGCCTATTCCCTCTTCTCTTTTTCTTCCTCTTCCTCCTTTTTTTTCGTTTCCTCAAATACCTCATAACTAAAATTGCTTCTTATGTATCCAAATTTTACTCATATTTTCTTCTCCACCTCCTCCTTTTTCTCCTCCTTCTGTGCCTCCTAGCTTTTCCTCCTCCTCCTCTTCCTCCTCCTCCTCCTCCTGCCCCCCTTCTTCTTTCCCCTCTCACTCACCCCCCCCCCTCCTGCTCCTCTCCTTCATTTTCTTATTTTTTTTTTTTTGGTTTTAATGTTAAATTCCTCTTCTCTAACTAAATTTTACTCATTAGGATTCACTTATACTTCTCCTCCACCTCCACCTCCTTCTCCTCCACTTCCACCTCCTCTTCCTACGCCTTCATCTCCTCCTCTTCTTCTTCCTCCTCCTTCTCCTGCACTATTTTAAACGCCTCATATTTAAAACTTTCTTCTTCTACAACTCAATTATTGCTGGTTCTCTCGGGAAGGTATTTTCGTTCACGCTTAATTTTCTTTATTGCTCTCTTTTATTCAGCTGTCTCTTCCCCCCTGTATTTAATTATACTTCCCTTCTTTTTCAATCCAATTATTCGCCGCTTCTTTTCACTCCTTTCTCCCGTGGACATGAAAACCGGTCGCTAAGAAATCTTTCCTCTGTATGATTACCTCCGTCTTTCTCTCCCTGTCTTCCTCTCTGCTCCTCCGTCCCTTTCATGTCTCCTCTTTCTTCTTTGTCTTCCCCTTCCTCCTCCTCCTACCTGCCTCCTCCTCCTCCGCTCACTGCCACTAAATAGATAATTACGTTAATGACAATACCTATAAGTGGAAGCAAGCGGAGGAGGAGGAGGAGGAGGAGGAGGAGGAGGAGGTGAAAGAGGACGACGATGATAGAGGAAGGAAAGATGTAGGTGACATATGATTCGATGGCAACCCCTTTCCCGTTCTCTTTTTTTATAATTATTTTCGTCGTCTTCGCCTTCATTCACTCAAGCTTCCTCCTTTTAATCTCACTGCGCTGTTTTTTTTTTTTGTTTGTTTGTTTTGCTGTTACCGTTTGCTTTTTCCTGTTTGTTTTTCGCTTCGTTATGGTTCATCCGGTTATGGCGAAGTAAAAGAATAAAAAAGAAAAGAATCTAGAGGGTCGATTTTCTTTTCTTTTTCATATTTCCTACTCGACAATTTTTTTTTTTTTTTTTTTTTGTATTCCTGAAAATTTCACGCTTACATTTTTTTATTTTTTATTTTTCGTCCCTACTCTACCGGTTGGCTCTCTCTCTCTCTCTCTCTCTCTCTCTCTCTCTCTCTCTCTCTCTCTCTCTCGGCCATCCGTCATACATGGTCAAGTCGGTGTTTACATTTTGGCGTGACTTACTGAGACATCGATCATCGTAAACATACTTTCCGGTGTGTGTGTGTGTGTGTGTGTGTGTGTGTGTGTGTGTGTATGTGTGTGTGTGTGTGTGTGTGTGTGTGTGTGTGTTTCATTTTTATTTTCATTACGTTTGTCACTTTTTTTTTTTTTTACGTCCATTTAGAGGTTTTTATATACTGTCAGCTTCATAACGTTGATTTCGTCTCTTTCATATTTTTCTCTATGTTATTTCCTCTTTTATTACTCATGTTTATTTCTTATTGTTATTTCTAATCATCCCTCTTAGCCTTTTTTATTCACTTTCCAGTAACACATTTCCGTTATTCTTCTTTCCTAGGTTTTCTTTCCTCGTCCAATAAGACATTTTCTTTTATTTTTATTTTCCTAGAAGACCTGTGATCCGTCTTCCTCCGTCGTGCGTCGATATTTCTCTCCCAGAAGCTGCCATGGTCTTGTTTTTCTCTCTTTTAGTAACAATAGACTATTCTAAGTGCACAAACTCTCCTCCTCCTCCTCCTCCTCCTCCTCCTTCACCATGGCAACCTTCTTCTTGTCATTTTTTCTGGTAACTATATTACCTTTTTACGTAACCTTCCTAGTCTTCTTTTTTTTCCTCTCCCTTCCTCCAGTCCTGTTGCGCCATCTCAGCCTTCCCCGTCAAATGTTCCGTTCTTTTCTCTTTACCTTTATTGTGACGAAAGTTGTAGCAACAAATTATTTCTTGCTATCCTGTACATTAATCATGGAACTCTATTTGTTTTAAGGAAGTTTGTTTTTTACTATTTTTTTCTTTCTTTCGATCATGGAACTCTATTTGTTTTAAGGAAGTTTGTTTTTTACTATTTTTTTCTTTCTTTCGATCATGGAACTCTATTTGTTTTAAGGAAGTTTGTTTTTTACTATTTTTTTCTTTCTTTCGATCATGGAACTCTATTTGTTTTAAGGAAGTTTGTTTTTTACTATTTTTTTCTTTCTTTCGAGTGAGTGTCTACCTTCTTTTAAACGTACATTATTCTTTTTTTCCCAAAACAGTGTCTTCCACCTATTCTCTAATTACGCTTCTTTCACTTTCTTTCCCAGAATGAATTTGTTCTTCCTCCTTTTCCTCTATATCTTCCCTTTGCCGTCACTCTTTCCCTTTACCTATTTCCTTATTAACTAACTTTTACCTTCAATTTTTCCATTAGTAACCACGCTTGTCCTTGACTTCTTCTTGTAACTACCTTTTCCCTTCATCTCTTCCCTTACTAACCACTCTCTTCATTCCTTACCTTGATAACCGATAACCACAGCATCCCAATCCCCTTGCTAACCCCCGTGTTCTCCCTCCACAGCCGGGCGGTGCTGGGGAACCTGGATGTGCTGGGCTCGACACCGTGGTGGTCAGTGTGGGGCCATGACTTCTGGGGGTCACCTTTGTCCCGCCGAGGGTCACATTGGCTCCTGGCGACCCCTCACCACCCTCCTTCTCTCCTTCAGGTGTGTCCTCGTGTAGGTTACTGGTCCTAGCGTACAATAACTAGGCGATAGGAGGGTATCAGACACCTCCCTCCCAAAATTGACCTCCTTGACACCTTTGACCTCTATTCACGAGCATAAGTAGCGGGCTTTTTTTTAATATTTTTCTTTACGCCTTGAATTGTCTCCTTAGCTGTATAAAAAAAAAAAAAAGGGTGTGTTAGAAAATTGGAACTCGACGGTAATAAGTTGATTCCTGCTGTCTGAGAGTTTGCTTTATAACGTCCAGTCCTTATTATTCATTGCAGCACTACATACTTGTTTCTGCTCCCTATCATTGCCTTTACAGTGTCTTGTCATGTGTTTTTACCTGTCTGAATGTACTCCGTAAGTATCCGCTGCTAGATGTAAGACAGGGAATTAGGTTCGCGTGTTGTCCTGTTGAAGGTCAAGAGCAATAGTGTAGTCCAATATTTCAAACGAGGTCCCAGTATGATCTAACTAAACCCATGTTCGTTAGGTGAACACGACGCTTGTTGTTGTGTTTCCTTGTATTTGTATGTGTAGAGAGAGAGAGAGAGAGAGAGAGAGAGAGAGAGAGAGAGAGAGAGAGAGAGAGAGTATAGTACGTGTTATATTACAGCCACACACAAAAAAAAACAAGCGTCTAATAAAGAAACTTTACAAGAATGACAATTATCATTAAAACTTGATGACAGCTTTTCGGAATCGCCAGGGCCGAGCACTCCTGCCGCGCCCCTGAAGGTCATGTTGGAGGGGGAAAAACGGAAAAAGTCTGCTTACATAAAGTCGGAATTTTTATGATCCAGTTAAATGTCCAAGTTTGTAGTATACGGTGCTTTCAATGTCATCCACTTTTTTTTTTTGCCGGCATATTTACCTTTACTAACATCGGGAGTAGGCACCGAGCAAAAGTTGTTTTTATTTTAGAAATGACTATAAAATCATCCTCAGTTAGAGACAAATTGATCGCTTTTTCTCCTCTATAAAGTCATTAGACCTATAAAACAACAAAATGTTCAGAAGTTTCAGGCGCATAAAGAGAAATCGAGAGAGAAAATGTTTGGTAACGCACAGAGAGGAGGAATGTCCTAGATTAGAGAATGGACTAAAGTTGGAGACACACACACACACACACACACACACACACACACACACACACACACACACACACACACACACACACACACACACAAATTCGTATTCACCCACAAGCAAGAGCAGACTCAAACACAAGTACGCACACAAGAACAACAGAAAAAAAAACGTCTGCAAAATATTGACGTGTTCCCGAATACATGGTCAGGCAGACAGACGTTGTGGCACAGGTTGGTATTCTTAGACAGTTCCGACTCTCACATCAACTATTTCCAAAGGCCAAAAATGAGATCAGTCGGGTTCTAATGAGTGTTTTTGTAGGTTCATGCCACAGAAGAAGGGTCAAATTACCACTAGGGTCAATACATTACCCCTGGAAATGCCCGAAACTCCTACGAAAGCCTTGTCAAATATGTGTGCTGGGGCGCCGGAGTGTTTAAGATAATCTCAAAACTGATACCCCCCAAAAAAATCAAGGAAAAATCCCCACGACGCTTTTAACACATATATTATTCACATGAGCAAATAACTCACAAAATAAACACGCAGGAAAACATACGCTGCAGACACGCAAATACCGGGTTTTCAAAGGCGAATCTGGGCTGAACCGAGACAGCTTTCGAAAAACTATCAAGGGCTGAATCCAAGCATTCCTTCAAGAGTGAACCGAAGTGAAACGGAGATACAGATAAAAGACCTTCTGGAGTGAGTAAAAGAAAGAAGAAAACGATAAAGATGGAAAATGAAATAATAATAGGGGAAGAAGAAGAGGAGAGGAGGAAGGAAGAGGAGGAGGAAGAGGAGGAAAAAGAGAAAAATGATGATGGTGTTGATGAGGAAGACGGACATGGGTGGAAGAGGCGGAGAAAGAGAAGGGTAAAGTAGATGGAAGAGGAGTAGAAGTTGCCTTAAAAATACAGCATAGAGGAGGAGGAGGAGGAGGAGGAGGAAGAGGGACAGCGGTGAAGTGGTGATGGAGGAAGATCAACAGAAGAGAGAGGGAAGAAAAAGCAGCTTAGGCAGAAGTGAATGGAGGAGGAGGAAGGGGAGAAGAAAGGGAGGAAAGAAGACGTAAAATGGATTAGAAGGGAGGGAGAGAAAGTGGTAGTGAAGGAGAGAATGACAAGGAGTAACGAAAGAGAGGAGAAAGAGGGAGGTAAGAGATAAGAAGGGAAGAAAGAATGAGGAAGGGAAAACAGGAACAAAACGGATTAAAAAAATGGAAAGAAAAAAGATGGTAAAGGAGAAGTGGATTAGGAAGAGACGAAGAACAGGAGAGAGGGAGGAGTTAAATGGTAAGAATGGAAGTAAATGCATGGAGAGGGAGATGGATTGTATAGGAGGCAGGAGGGAGAGAGCTGAAGAGAAGGTACAGAGAGAGGGAGGAAGTTAAGGGGTAAGAATGGAAGAAAACATGGAGAGGAAGAGGATGATTGGTGGAAGTAAGGGTGGGAAGGAGAGGGCTGAAGAGAGAAGGGAGAGAGAGGGAGGAAGTTAAGGGGTAAGAATGGAAGATAATATAGAGAATGAGAGAGAGATGATTGGTGGAGGTAAGGGCAGGAGGGAGAGGGCTCAAGAGAGAAGGGAGAGAGAGAGAGAGGGAAGGGAAAAAGAGAAGGGGGATCCAAGAGATAGGGGAAGGAGAGTCCCCCTTTTTATCACCTCGGTACTTTATATCGGAGCCTCTCTAACCGAACTTCACACAAAAATGTTCGCCCAAGTTTCACGTTGAATAAAAGTCGGTTTTGTTTACATTTAGTTGGAGTCAATCTCAGAGGATATTCCTTCCTCCCTTTGATGCTAAGTGTGGAGGGAGGAAAGGAGGGAGGAAGGACGGGAGAGAAGAAGGAAGTGAAGAAGGATGGAGTGGAAAGACGAGGAGGAGGATGAAAGAGGAAGGAGGTGGATATTAGGAGGAAAATATGAGATTCTCTTCAAGGGAAATTAAATAAGGCGAGTAAGTGGGTGGAAAGGAGGAGGAGGAGGAGGAGGACGAGGACGAGGAGGACGAAGAGGACGAGAAGAAGGAGGACGAGGACGAGGATGAGAATGAGGAAGAGGAGGAGAGAGGCGAATATAGGAATAAGAAGCAGAAAGAACATGCGAAAAGGGTTAAAAAGATGATGGTTAATAGGAAGATAAACATGAGATGGAATTTAATAATGGAGTTGGAAGAAGAGGAAGATGTAGAATGAAAGTGAGATGAGAGATGGAGGGGGAGAGCAGAAGGGAGACGATAAATAAAAGAAATGGTCTATGTCATCAAAATTATTAAAGTGTGTAAGAAAAGAAAAAACACGCGTAATAGAGTTAAAGGAAGTACCAAAGGAAAATTAGAAAAAAGAAAAACAGCAAGCGTTGATGTTTCTTAAGGCAGGATGGGATAGGAACACGTCAACCAGGAAACTCTTCGGCCAAGGCAACCCCCGCATGGTGTGTCTATTGAACCAAACAAACGATGGAACGGTAAGGAAATTAATAGAGCTTGTTGCGTTGTTACCGTTGATGTTGCTACTGTCATTGTTATTTTGATTGTTATTCTTATTATTTGTAGTTGCGAATAATAAGGTGCAGGAGCAATAATAGTGGGAGCTGAATCTGTAGTTTTATAATACTGCTGTCAACATCAGAAACTCGAAGCTTCAAAACAGTGACATATACATGAAGTTTATATTAGTAATGACACCAGTAGTCACGGCCACAGCGTAACGATGAGGAAGCAGCATAAGTTACGCCATCACGGAACAGCACCATGGCGGCCACATAAATTTGGCAGGTAAATACACGTGGGTGCGCATATACTTGCTCGCGCATCGCTTCCTGGTTTGTTATCAGGGGAGTTAGACAGTACCAAGTGCGTCTTAGGTCTGCCGCTTAGCAACACAGGGCTGGGCTGCTCCTTTACCCTTCCTTTCTCTCCTGTCATTCACCATTCATTTAGTTTCACGACGTGTCTGACTTTCGTGACGTTATTTGGATCATTCTCAAAAAGCTATTCCGTAAACCAATTCTTATTCCTGGGTACACAGACAAAAACATGGTATTTTCTGTGATCCCTGTTACTGTTGGCGCTTAGAGTTAACTTTTTCGTCCAACCACACATCACTTATTTACGTTTTATTAGACTAAAAAAATCTTACATATGTTAGTTCAGTAGAAAAAATCGCCAACCTCTCAAAGTGTCATTTTACGTTTATCATACATCTCTCATCATGTAAAACCTCAAATACTTGTTATCTTTAAGAAATTTTCTTCGAAATATAACTGGATTTGCTCTCGCGTCTTCCCTCACATTTCAGCTTCATATTTTCTCTGGGGTACAACTATTTTTTTCGAAGGTATTTATTTAATCTTCACCTTCACTGAGTACACTTTCTGTCCCCTCTTCGTAATGGGGGACGCTCAAGTATATCATCAACGCCTCCGCAGGTTTGTATAGAGCTTCCGGCGCCTGCACACTTCGGCGGCTTAGCCAGACCTCGTGTACCTGACTCGATGATGCAGACGCGTTTTCCACCGCCGCTTCCTGCCTTCTCCCCCATTCTTTTTCCTCACCCCTTCCCTCTCTCTTCCCTTCCTACCATGTCCCTCAACTCCCTCTTCCCCATCCTTAATCTAAAACTTCTCACTCCCTCCTCTTTCTCTTCCTTTTCTCTTAACATCACCCACTCCTCTCTTTATCGGGATCCCTTCCTCCCTCTCCATCCCTCCCCTCTTTCACTCTTCTTTTCCTTCCTCTTTTCTCCCTCTCCCTTTCTCTCTCCTTCCAGGATTTCTCTCCTCTCCCTCCGCTGCCCTCACTACGCTCAAATTCTTTCAAACTGGTCACAAAATTTGATCACTTTGACCAAACTTTTCCCGGCCCGTAAATCTCTAATTTTGACTCTGAACGATAGATTCCGAACTGGGCCTGAAATAAGAGAGAAAAGAAAGGAATAGAAACTCACCAGCGGCGTCTTGAGGAGCTGCTCAGGATACCACCAAGGCATGTAGGCAGCGGTGTTCAGATGGGCGCCTTCCCTCCTGCAGAAAAGAAAGTTGCATTAATTAGTAGCAGAAGCTCAGTCCAAAATGTCATATCGAGACCAAATTTCAGAATACTGCAACTCTACCATCTCTGCACTAAAAATATCACATTTCATTAATAGACAGAAACGAGGCACACTCAGGGAATAGGGTACCAATTGCTTCCGTAAGCAAATAAGAGCAGTAGCCTTCAACGAGACAGATGGAGAAAACTGTGATTCGTTCTCTCGCCTGCATCAAGTCCGGGGCAGCGGAGAGAGGGAGGGTGTGACGTCGTTGATGTTTTCCTGACCCACCTTTTTTCTCCGCAGGGTGAATCGCGGCAGTGGAATCGCGCTTTGGCTCCCGACTAATGGCCTGGCGGGCACCGAGAGGACACCTCGCCGGAGTGCCATAACACCCTCACCACCTCTGGCATTGCCGTCGCGGTGCCAAGTCCCGCCGTGCCTTCCCTCACCCCTTCTGCTCGAACGCCGCCTTCTCGGCTTCCAGCACTTCCATAATGCTCTTCAACAAATGCCTTCTGCACGCCACCGTCACCGCTGCCTACGTGGGCGTGTTAAAGGGCGGGCGTGGGTGCATGGGCAAAACTGGGGCAATGCCTTCGCCGCCCATCCTGTTCACGTGGAGGCCGTGGCCGGGTGGTGGGCCGCGCCGAGCTGCTACCGCCTCGCTGTTCTCGCCCGCCGCTCACACCACGGTACCTTCCCGTGGGCATGGGCATGACGGGCGGGTGTAAAGCAGTGCCCCAGCGGTGACATGAGTGTAGTAGTGTTGACGGACGGCCAGAGTGCGCTCCCTGCCCAGCGTCCTCTTCTTCTGGGGCAGCAAGGGTGAGGGGGCGCCGCAATCTGCCGTCGTGGGTATGGCTACCTCAGTATAGCTGGCGCGGGCGCGTGTCCATGGTGCAAGGAGCGTATGGCGTGACGGCAGCGGCGTAGGGTTGCTGTTGCACGCGTCATGGTGGTCTGCATCACGCCAAGGAACAAGGTGAGAGAGAGAGAGAGAGAGAGAGAGAGAGAGAGAGAGAGAGAGAGAGAGAGAGAGAGAGAGAGAGAGAGAGAGAGAGAGAGAGAGAGAGAGAGAGAGAGGGTGAGAGAGAGAGAGAGAGAGAGAGTTTTATAATTAGCAAAAAAAAAGTTAATTATTTTGGCAAATATCACAAAAGGTCGCTGGTCGAAAGTTTAGAGAAGAGAATGGACCATTGTATCATGTGCGAAGATTTAAAACAATGTCTTTACAAGTTTTCTTAGAAGCAACTATATTCTTGTTATCACGAAGCAGACTCATAAAAGCTTGTAATGATATCTAGCAAGGCTACCACGTCGTGCTGTCTGTTAACAGGGAAGTAGGAACACACACACATTGGTCAATACACACACTGTGAGAAGCATCTCACAGACATAACGCCTGTCCCCTGCAGGTTGTAGACGAGTCTGGGTGCGGGGATGTGGCTTGCTGGGCGTCGCAGCACCGCGTTGTGGGCGCGTATAACGTGGCCCCGCACACGCCCCTCCTTCTCACCACCGCGGATAATCCCGCCCACGCCCCTCACAGCCAACGGCGCCCTTAGCATTGCGCGGGGCTGCAGTATCAAGGGTTGATTTTAGTTTCTCCCAGAGGTATCATTTTGAGGTATTTTACTGGGCTTTGTATTTCTGTTTGTGAGATAAGCGTCTCTGTGTGCTGTGTGCCTTGGGGTCTGCCTATATTTGATATATTATGTGTGCTGCGTGTTTCTTCATTTATTTGTAGGTATTCTTCGACTTCTCTTTGTTATTATGTGTCATATTGAGCGTTTTCCTCGGGAGTAATTTTAAATATGTTTTCCCAGATTTCCCGGAACGTTTCTTCTTTCTCTTCGTCTTCTGTTAGTTTACGGTTGTTTTTGATGATATGTTGTTTTACTGGTGTTTTGTTTGCTTCAAGTTTATTGACCTGGTTCCAAAAATTTTTAGGATCGTGATATCTTTTTTTCTCTGATATTTTTGCTTTCTTTCTGTATTTCTGTTGTTAGTGTTTTGTATCGATTATATTGTACTATATTCCAACCTTGTACTTCTTGTAGATGCAATTGTTGGAACTGGTGTTGGAGGTGTCTTAAACTTGGACTTGATATATGTTTTTGCGATATGATTTTTCTTTTCATTGGTATATTGTTGGCCATTCCTTTTTCTATTACCTTATGCCATTGTTCCATTTTGTTATCTATTGTTTCCTTGATAATATGATCTTCTATTTCTTTCGTTTCTTTTTCTTATTCCACTTCCTCTTTTAGTTTTTCCCAATTTGCTTTTCTCATACCAAATGTTGGAGGGATTGAGTTAGTGATGGCTTTGCTTGTTAACGTAATGATTATGTAAAGATGGTCTAAAGTGGTAGGTGGCCGAGGGTTTATTATTGCGTTATGTGTGGCTTTGTTACTGGATATTACCATGTCGTATGTTGTAGTACGTGTGTTTTGCGAGAAGGGGTGGTGGTGGTGGTGTTTATTGTATAGTGGTTGAGGTGATGATTTTTGTGTCTTCCTTTCCTCCACTCCTCCGTCCCCTCACTCCTCTAGATATACTTCCTCTCCCTCCTTTCTTTATCCTTCCTCTCCCTCCCCTCCTTCTCCTTCCTCTCCCTCCCCTCCTTCTCCTTCCTCTCCCTCCCCTCCTTATCCTTCCTCTCCCTCATCTCCTCTCACTCCCCTCCATATCCTTACCTTCCCTCTTCTCCCTGCAGTCCTTATTCTCCCTTCCCTCCCTTCCTCCCTATCCCTCGCCTCCCCCTTAGCCTTTTCCTCCCACCTCTCATAACTCTACCTACACTCCCTTCCCTCCGTCATCCCCCTCACCTCCATCCCTCCACTCTTTCCTCTCACTCACTTCCGCTGTCATTAAATTCTCTTCCCCCCTTCCTTCCTCTCCCCTCCTTCCCTCGCCTCCTCATTCTCCCTCTCCTCCCGCCACACTCGTTATTGCCGCAAGAACAGGCCTCTCTGCCTCCCGTATCCAGTATCAGCAGCCTCCGTTGTGGCTGCCGTGCAGTGTGTCACACGGCGGCACTAGGGCACTGTCTGGTGACGTAATGGTCACTGCCGAGCACTGAAAACTGTCCGTCTCTCCCCCTTCCCACACACAGGATGGACGGCCCTCCACTGGGCTGCAGTAGATGGTGAAGCTGAGTGTGTGTCTACCCTCATCCCGGTCACGCCGCCCACCCCCGAGCTGCTGCAGGCCGCCGACGGACACACCCCGGTGCACCTCGCCAGCTTTGGTGGCCACGAGGCTGTGCTGACGGCCCTGGAGGGGGCTGGTTGGCCTCTTTACGCAATGGACGGCGATGGCCTGACACCCCTGCACTGGGCTGTGAAGGCAGGGCGTCTGAACGTGGTCAGGTACCTGCTGGATAAGGACGCGGCGCCCAGTACGGGGGCCGGTGATGACCTCACGCCGCTGGACTTGGCTAAGAGGCAGGGTAAAGACTTAGCAGCGAGGTGGCTGGCGAGGAGGAGCGGCGCGGTGCATGGGGACGCCGCCCACAGCCTGCATCCTGAGGTGGGTTTTGGCACGCTGTTAGCATCTACCTCGCTATCTCTCTCTCTCTCTCTCTCTCTCTCTCTCTCTCTCTCTCTCTCTCTCTCTCTCTCTCTCTCTCCCCCCACATGAAGAGCCTGGCTGCCAGTCTCAATTGGTGGTAAAGTCAGTGGCGCCTGTCGTTGCAGGTCACGTCCAGTGCCGGGGTGAACGCTGCAGCAGGTGACGACACGCTGCGGCCAGAGGACGTGAGGAGACTGGCAGCTTCCAGGGGAATGGCTGATAGACTACCTGAACGAGGAGGTAAGGAATGTTAACACAGCTACAATAGACAGCAAGATAAACAACATGATTACTGGTGATGATTGCAGTACTTATGATGATAATAATAATAATAATGATAATAGTAATAATAATAATAATAATAATAATAATAATAATAATAATAATAATAATAATAATAATAATAATAATGCTAATAATAATGCTAATAATAATAATAATAATAATAATAATAATAATAATAATAATAATAATAATAATAATAATAATAATAATAATAATTAAAATGAAAAATAGCAAAAAAGCATCGACGTATATGATTGATATGTTTGTTGATAGAAAAATAAAAGTAGAATAATTTTTAATATTATCATCAAAATCTACGCTATGCATGTTAATATTTGTATTGTTATTACTGCTAGTCATGATATGGTTATCCACATCGTCACAACCGTTGAGATTATTATTATTATTATTATTATTATTATTATTATTATTATTATTATTATTATTATTATTATTATTATTATTATTATTATTATTATTATTATTATTATTATTATTATTATTATTATTATTATTATGTGTGTGTTGTGTGTTGTGTGTTATTTTATTATTATTATTATTATTATTATTATTATTATTATTATTATTATTATTATTATTATTATTATTATTATTATTATTATTATTATTATTATTATTATTGTTATTATTGTAAGGACATCTTCGACAAGTTGAGTGCAGGAGGAGGGAGGAAGCACGGATGTGTTTGAGATGAGTTCATTCCCGACTAGTTTCGCTTTCGCTTCTTGAGAGGAACTGAGGTGGCTTTTTTTTAGAGAGAGAGAAGAGGGGGAAAAATTAGAAGGGGGTGGGTGAGGAAGGTAAAGAGAGAAGTAAAGAAGGAGTAGGAGAGAGAAGAAAAGGCGGGAAGTCCAGCTATCTGGGGCATTTTATGACACTTTTAGGCTTACAATCAGTTCATGAAGCTGGAGTTTGGTTGATACATTGTTTGGCACGTAGTCGACGTTATGTTCACAACAGGTTGTTACACGTTTAATTTCGGCAGTCACGATTGTGTTTACATTTGTGTTTTTGGTCGTAAAGTGTAGTTGAGGTGTTTGCGTATAGCTCGCTAGCCGAGTGTGGATGCAGTGATTCGGGAGTTGCTTCCTTGGGGTAGTTCAGATTCAGTGGAGTAGCGGTGCAGGCATGGAGTTTATTGCTGCAAGGCTGCTTGGGAGGTCTCTGTGGTAGTAGGTTAGACCGGGGCAAGTCGGCACACTTTTTACATTTTCGCTGTTGGAAGCAAAACAATAGGGGATTTTGTTAATTTGATAGTTTCAGTCAAAACTACAAACATTCCTCTTACATTCCATGCAATAAAAACAATGTTTTCTCTCCAAACAAAAGTACAGCATTCTTTAGAAAAAAATCATTAACATGTACCAACCTACCCCGCATACGGGGTAAGTTGGCACACACTATGGGGTAAGTTGGCACATCATATATTAAAAGCAACTTAGAAGCGTATGACCGTAAATTTATATACAGATTATCTGTACTGCGTAATTTAAAGACCATTCTGTCCCAAAGTAACACAAAACATACATTTTCAGTCAAGAAAATACCGATACCACAGCATCGTAAGAAAAGACTGACCATTTATCATTTTAAAGTGCAAATAAATCATTAATTGTAGCCTATTTGCTTATCAATCTATCTGTCAAAAGCAGCCTCGCACTGTAGGCTATGTGAGTGTGTGCATGCCGCAACCAGTTCATGTATAGCATAATGTGAGGCAAGTTGACACTGAGCCAACGTGCCCCGTTTTCATTGAGCCAACTTGCCCCATTCAAGAAATTAGTCATGAACAACGATTTTAGTATATACTGAGAAACCTAGTGTGATCGGTATTGAGGGTAGACAGACCTTATACCCTAAGTTAGAATATGGCTGATTTGAAAAGTACCCCCCAATAAACAGAGACATGTTATAGCAAATAATATAATTAAAAGAAAACTTACTTTCCAGCATCAAAATCAAACTTTGCCCCACAGAAGCCAACTCCTGCGATCCCTCAGGATGGCAGTTTGTTAGTAACTGGGGATCACTGTGGCGATCACTTGGTGTGCGTATCGCTGCCGTCGAGCAGTAAATAGTGAAATTATTTCAAGTGTGCCAACTTACCAACCCCTGTAGCAAACTTGCCCCGGTCTCCCCTACCTGAGTATGTTGTTCGCGTTGTCAGTGAGGGTGTTAAAGTGGTGTATGCTGAGTTGAGTGTTACTGAATGTGTGTGTGGGAATGGGAGGGTAATCAAGGATAGGCGGGATAAGTGTTTTTACAAGGTGGGTTTTTATGTTTGTGCATGGGCATCAGCTTAAATCTGTATAGTTTTGACGTACTGGCATACTGGACTCTATTTTAGACATATTTATAGAAACCATTTGTGGAGATGTGGAGACCCAGGATTTTGCCCGTTTGTTGCGTGTGGTGTGTGTCATTTGCAGTAATCAGTTGTTCATTGGTATAGGGAGCCGAGTCTCATGACAGTGAATTTGTTGCTGGTTTGTATTCGCTATCTCGACTCATAGGAGTTAAGGGAGTTACTCTCCCGGGATGTTGAGAGTTGAGCCATCTGAATTGACCTCCCTGGATACCCGACGATTTGAGTGACATCGTCGGCGTATGAGATGATGGTGCCTCTGAGTGGGGGAGGGGTATCTCTGGTGTAGAGTGAATAGCGTCGGGGAGAGCACACTGCCCTGAGGGACACCGCAGTTCAGGTCAAAGCTGTCACCGAGGTAGTTTCGAGGTCTCATTTTCGCCGACCTATCATCTAGAAAGTCGCATAAGAGCTTTTCTGGCATGATAGGATGTCTGAGGTGTAAGATTTTGTACTTCATCCCAAGGTGCCAGACTTAGTCGAAGGCTTTGGTGATGTCTCTCAGGACGAGATGGCACTGTCCCCCGTTAGCTTTCTGTTAGGCGACAGTCTTGGTCACGAGAGCGAGGGCGTGCGTGGTTCCCCTGCCTGGGCGGAGCCCAAACTGTAAGTCATTGTGGATGTCGGAGTCTTCAAAGAATGTCCTGAGTCGGTGGTCAAGAATTCTCTCAAATATCTTCCCCGGCACTTCAAAGGGGGATATTGGCCTGTAGTTAGCGAGGTAGTGAGGGTTTTTACGAACTTTTGGTATCAGTTTCAACGTGGCCTTCTTGAACTTGTCGGGAAGTAGCCTGCTGAAAGGGAGGCTTTGAGAGTCTTTGTTTAAGAATGCAATGGCTTCAAGGGGAAGGTGTTTTATGATGGTTTTATTTATACCACTTTGTCCTGGGCATGTCTTTTTCATGCCTTTGATTATGGAAAGGATGTGTTCGGATGTAGTTTCAAAAGTGAGGAACTTGTCAGAATTTAGGGCCGGTCTTACAGATCTTTCGGGAGCGATAAAACGAAAACGCGCACTAGGTTCGTTGGCTGGCGTACGAGAGAAAGGCGCCCGTCTTACACTCAAAGATTTACGCTCCCCAACGAGACCCGCACCGAACCTAAATCGTCGGCAGTGTTGGTATAACTGGTCACCCGAGATTGGCAAGCGTGAGTGTTAAAACGTAAACAAAGTCACGTGATTTATCGGCGCGTACCATGAACTGTGCAGCGGCCACAGTTGTTTTTCTCGAGATAAATCATGTTTTCAGGATTACCTTGTCTCCAGGTAGAGTTGTGGGCATACCTCAAAGCTTGAGTCTGTGATGGGTAATAATAATAATAATGACGGGGCCAGTGTGACATTTCTGCTACCCACAGTATATCTTCCCAAAGTTTTTCTAGATACCCATTAGTTAGTCAGCCCAAAAGGGTGCACGAACAGCTGGGTGAGCTGCGTGTCGACTGATCAAGCTGAGATTCATACACGGACACACGGATGTGCTGCTGAACCTGCTAACCAATGCATCAGTGTTTCTTTAATAATGTACTGGGCATTTTTGACGTGCCACCCTCCCAGCTGTTCATTCTCCTTTTCAGTGTGATAAAAAAAGGGGGAATACTGGATAAAACGCCCTAGGAAGACTATTTACAAAGTCTTTGGTAAATAGTTTAGCTCTGCCACTTCAAAATACTCTTCCAAGCTGTGGGCAAAGGGCAAAAATAAATGCTCTTTAACCATATTATGAAGGTTTACATTATAAGTATTGACTAACCTAAGCAGCCGTAACATAACTGCAGCCACCGCCCAGACTGTCCAGTGCATTGACAGTGCTGGCACGGGTATGTTGGGTTTGCTTAGATTAGTTAGTTTTCGTTATTACTTTATACTTTATACTCCTCCGTGGTCTAGTGGTCAGCGTGCCTGTCTTCTACTCCGCGGGCCCGGGTTTGAATCCCAGCCCGGGCAGTCGGTGTGCAGCTCACCCAGCTGTTCATCCTCCCTCTCTGGCTGGTAGATAAATGGGTACCTGGGGAAACCTGGGGAAGGTAAACTGTGGCAACCCGGATGTCACACTGGCCCTGTGTCCCGCGGTAATGGGCTCCCTCCCACCACAGGCTCAGGGGCTAATGCTACGGAGATGAGCACCGAGGCCACGCGCTGCTACAGCGTATGCCCCCAACTTTACCTTACCTTTATTACTTCATTTGAACTACTTGTTTGTATATTTTCTTCAAATTATAATGGTTTTGAGTATTATTAATCTGAAAATAGTAAGAAAAAAAGTAGTGGGAATTGTTTCTTCACTCAAATTTGGGAAAACCTGGGGAAGGAAACTGATAACTCCTGTCACACTAGCCATGTCCCAGAGTAAGTAGTTCTTGCCAACAACCAGCTCTAGGGCCAATAAGATGGAGATGAGCAATGAGGCCACATGCAGCTATAGCATATGCCCCCAACTCTATCTTTATTTATTTAGCATGGGGCTGAGGTAAGGAATTTATCGTTATTTCATATTACTATTTTATTGATAATATAGTTCTAGTTAGCCTTAGCACGTGCGATGAAAAAGGATTACACAGTCTAATAATTTATCTTTCTATGTTAAAAATACAAGTAAACGTATTACCATGTAAAGATTTTCTTACAGCAAAAGGTCTTTTATGATATCTGTAGCTTGACTTCTTTTGGATGCTATGAATGGACACAGTCACCACAGGACAGACGCAGGGTTTTGTCCTGGAGCACAAATAGTGGATGATCCTGTCACCATTCTCCCTCCATTCCATCTGGCCTGTACGGTACTCTTTTCTTCTCTTCTGTAGCACACGTTCCATTGCTTTGGGCTGTTAAGCTTTAGTATTTGAAGATTTTCACCTTTGCCAACTGCACTCATTGAAACCTCACTGTACCATTATTTACATCTCCAGAGGCTCACTCACATGTACTCAGTCTTTCTCCTGGTGTTTTTCATCCCTCTTCTACAGTGCATACCTCTACCTCTCTATGTCATTTTCAGTTTCTTCCCTGCCTTCACTACATACCACTGTGTCATCCACAAATACCATGGTCCACGGAGACTGCTGCCTGGCCTCATCCGTCAGCCTGTACATCACTACTGAGAATGAGCGGACTGATCCTAGGTGTAGTCTAACTCCATAACTCCTGCCATACCAGCAACATCATAAACTTTTTCGGACACATGGTGTGCTTCCTCTGATAGAGAAATTATATGTAGAAAGGGTATCAGGTATATCAGTTGACATCTCCAATAGCCCTGCTACCTGATGACGACAATATATATATATATATGCAGTCAGCTATGGTGAAGAGGAAATTGCTTGTGAAGAGAATCTTAAGATTCAGAAGAATTCCACATCCTGTGGGAGATACATATGTATATGTATATAAAGTATTAACATAAAAAAAATGCTGTCATGTTGAAATTAGGATAAAAATAAATAAATGTTGGGTGTGCAGTAAACAAGAGAACTGAGAAAGAAACTAGCTGGAAAATTTAAACAGAAGTACAATATAACAGTGACTGAGGGACAGAGTGATGAATGGAAGAACAAATGTTAATGCTATTGCAGTTATAGCGTTTGCCCCCAACGTTAACTTTTTAAAACTGATAGGAAGGGGGCCAAGCCGAACCTAGCCTGCACAATCCTACATGACTTACCAGAAGATTTTGGCCTGACCTGAGTGATCTATTTCACGGGCACTGACTTCATGTTTTTGGTAAACTATGATGCTTTATCGTATGGAAATAATTATCGCACCAGAAAACAACGACGAGAACAAGGGAGCGAAATATTTACAGAATAGCAACACAGCTATTTCAAGAAAATACATGTATTAAAAACTCTCCTTAACTGCCATTCTCATAAATTACTCAAAAATGAATACTGTAGTCAGTATTTTAAATAAGTGAGAAAAATCATCTTACTGCTGTGAATACATGCTGTGAAGTAGCTGTCAGGGCAAATGACACTATCTTAAGGCTGCAGCTCAACATTAGGTTAATAACCCATCACTGCTCAGGATAATATTAAGCTATTGCTGCTACAATAAACTATGGTGACTTAATAGACTGAAAATTATAAAATTATATGATTCCACAGAACTAAGCAAACCTAATAATTAGTAACCTAATACTCTTTAACTAATAATCTATTAGAGCTAAAATAGTTACATTACCTTTCATTGTAACACAGTAGCTTATCACCGCTTATCAAGTTATTCATAACACAAACAATCGTACTGATAAGAACATAAAAATATATCAGAAGTATCAGAACGGTTCGTATTAGCTTAGGCTGGGCTGTAACCCGCGAACCAAACCCAGTGTTAGTGCCTGATTTTAGAAGAGCAAATTACGAGGGGCTTCGAAGACATCTTGAAGGGATAAACTGGGATAATTTAGGGATTCATGAGGGCCAGAACTGTGGGTTGGAGAGACAATAGATCCAGGTAGAAATGTCTTACAATAATTTAGTTAGAGTAACAGTAGAGGGGCAAGGACAGCATATACCACAGCGAACACTTAGAAAAGAAAACAATAACCCTAAGTGGATGACTCGTGCACTAAAACACGAGATAGGATTAAAGAAGGGAATTAGTCAGAAAATAAAGAATGGTGACACACATATCAAGAGCCGGTACGTCGAACTATCTAGATTAGTTAAGAAAAACACCAGGATAGCAAAAAGGATCTATGAGATCAAAGTCGCAAATGAGGCGAAAAGGAATCCTAAGAGCTTCTTTCAGATGTATAGAACAAAAACAAGGTAGAAAATTGGACCGCTGAAAGCAAGCACAGGGGAGCTAGTAGAAAATTACGAAGATATGAGCACATTGCTGAACGACTACTTCCTTTCATTATTCACACAAGAGGATCGAACAACTATTCCGGAAAGGGTTCAGGTGTACGAGGGCGGTGATGGCGATAAATTGAGAGATATAATCATTACCAGGCAAGTAGTTCAGGATGAGATAGATAAGCTTAAGAAGAAGAAGCTGCCAGGTCCTGGCGGGATATTTCCGAGGGTATTAAAGGAATTCTGTGATGTCTTCAGTGACCCACTAACCGACATCTTCAAGATGTCAGTAAATACTGGCTATATGCCGAGCCTATGGAAAGTAGCTAATGTGACGCCGATTTTCAAAAAGGGGGATAGGTCACCTGCTTCAAACTATCGCCCAATTAGCTTAACATCGGTTATAGGCAATATGCTGGAGTCCATAAGAGCCAGTAACATTCGGAAGCAAACAGAGAAACGTAGCTTAATTCACGACTCGCAGCATGGGTTCACGAAAGGTAGGTCATGCCTCACCAATCTCTTGTCCTTCTCCAGTAAAATATTTGAGGCGGTAGACAGTGATGAAAATTATGATGTAATCTATATTGATTTTAGTTAAGCGTTTGACAAAGTTCCTCACCAACGACTGTTGCTTAAATTACAGGCTCACGGAGTAGAGGGTAAAGTTTTGAACTGGGTCACGGCGTGGCTTAGCAATAGGAAGCAAAGAGTGCAAATCAATGGTAAAAGATCTGACTGGGGATGTGTTACGAGTGGGGTCCCACAAAGTTCGGTATTAGGTCTACTTTTCTTTATTATTTATATCAATGACTTAGATACTGGAATTAGTAGTGATGTCAGTAAGTTTGCAGATGATACCAAGATCGGTAGAGTAATTGAGTCGGATCAGGACGCTAGTATTCTCCAGGATGAACTCAACAGACTGTATGACTGGGCGGATAAATGGCATATGGTGTTCAATGTAGGGAAGTGCAGTATTATGAGTGTTGATAAGAACAACCCCTCACATAACTATTGCTTAAATGACACTCTCACAAGCAGGTCTGGGTGCGAGAGAGACTTAGGGGTTTTAGTGAGCTCTGATCTCCGTCCAAGGGCACAATGCTTTCAAACTAGAAATCGAGCAAATAGGGTAATAGGATTTGTTTCAAGGAGCGTAAGCAACAGAAGCGCCGAAGTCTTCCTCAAACTATATTTAGCATTAGTTAAACCTCATCTTGACTGCGCGGTTCAACTCTGGTCACCTTACTATAGAATGTATATCAAAATGTTAGAATCGGTGCAGAGGAGGATGACTAAGATGATTCAGGGGTTGAGAAACTTACCGTACGAGGAAAGACTCAAATACTTAAACTTGCATTCTCTAGAAAGGCGAAGGGTGCGTGGAGACATGATCGAGGTTTATAAATGTATGAAGGGCTTTAATAAGGGAGATATTCATAAGGTTTTGTTGGCAAGAGAACCGGGTAGGACATGAAGTAATGGATTTAAACTGGATAAACTCAGATTCAACAGGGACATAGGCAAAAAATTGGTTTACTAACAGGGTGGTGGATGAGTGGAATAGGCTTAGCAGTCACGTGGTGAGTGACAATACAATTCTCACATACAAAAATAGATTAGATAAATTCATGGACAGCGATGTTCGGTGGGGATAGATAAACGGGAGCTTAGGGTCAAAGGAGCTGCCTCGTACAGGCCTACCGGCCTCCTGCAGACTCCTGTGTTCTTATGTTCTTATGTCTTCATGTAACACCCGTGATGGGTGTAATTCTATAGTTCTGTGTTTTTTCTCCCCCCCTGCCTGGGACCAGCTATTATGAATAGTTCAATTATAACCTGGATGCTTTTTGGGTGGCTGTCTTAAATATTCTTAATATTTCATACTATAATTTATGTTGACTGAGTGCTACTAAACCCACAGGTATATGCAATGGTTTGTTCAGCCTGTCGGCATACCCACATGAACCACGAAGACAACTACACACAACTTTTTCAAAAAGAAATGTTGATAGATAATAAAACACTAAATATACTTGCCGAAAATATCCATTGCGTTGGCTGAGACGACAGACTCTGTTGTGCTGGCGGTGTACGATACGCTGCCCAATGAAACGCTTGTTCAACAAACATAAAGGTGTTTTAAATAATTATTTGCCTTATATATGCTTTCTGCATGCTAGGTATGTCATATCATTGCAGATTTACTCATTTACTTTGAATTTATAGGATACAAATCTCGTTTTCGTCACCTCAACCGCTCCCCAAAATCTCCTTACCAAAACGGCGATTTTTCTTTCGCGAGCGACCGAAAAGCAGCCGTCGAGAGCGACTGTAAGACCCGATCGCGCGCGGAAGGCTTTCGTTCGCTGGCCAGCGAACGAAAACGGGTGACTGTAAGACCGGCCCTGCTGGGGTCTGCATTGACGTGAGGGGAAAGTCTATGGAGGTTATTGGCGAGAAAGTCGCGTACATCAGTCTCTGTCTCTTCGTCGTCCCAGTCTTCGTCCGCGTCACTGAAAACGTCTTCGCAGTGATTTCTGTGTAGCGTCTCCTCGTTGTTGTCGTACACTTTGTCGCGTGTGGGGGAGTAGAGGTTGTGGGGTTCGTCGTGTCGGTTCCCATGAGTTGTTTTGTCTTACGCCAGAAGGTGGCTGGGTCATGGTATAGTGAGGCTGTCTCCGCAATGACCTCGCCCCAGTGGGCGCGGCTGTCGCTCTGCAAGTGTTGTTGTAGCGTGAGTTGGAGCTGTTTGTGGCGTCTATAGAGAGGATAAGTCCAGCCGTTGGTGTTGGCCTCATGCTGTATGGCTTTGTGTTGTGCTATTAGGGTGCGTGTCGTGTGACTCAAGTGAGAGTGTGTTAGAGTTTTGTGGCGTGTTGTTGGAATGTTGTTTTTGACTTCGGTCACAACTGTGTTGTACCATTCTTGAAGATACGTGTCGATGTAGTCAATCGAAGCTGCGGGTTGACGGGAGAGTCCTTGAGTTTTTCAGCGATTTCTGTGTGAAATTGATCCCAGTTGGCCTGGTTGAAGTTGGGTCTGGGGCGTGTGGGGATTTGGATGGGAGTGGTAGAGATGGTAAGGATGACAGGGATGTGGTCGCTCATGGTGATGGGGCCTTGAGTAATGCTGATATTGTGATAAGTGTTGTTGTTTGTGAAGAGATATCCGGTGTTGTTTCTGTGTTGTGAGCTATGTATGTTGGGAGGTGTGGGCCTATGTGTGAATGGTTCGTTGATTAATCAGGTGTTGTATATGTCTTCCTTTGGTGTTGGTATGCGTGTAGCCTAGTTTCGGGTGGTTGGCGTTGGGATCGGCTACCATGTACACAGGGATCTGTTTCCTAAAGATACGTGTGAAATCTTGAATTGGAATGAAGTTCCTGGAGGGGGGCTGGTAGAAGGTGGACCTTGCCCGTGAGAGTGGTGATCTCCACAGCGAGAGCGTTAGAAATGAAGTCATCTAGATGGTGATCGCAGTGCCGTCTGTGTGAGAGTTTGAATAGTTTTTCCTGTGTACGGAGAAGCCGTGAATCTTTAGAATTTAGATTGTCGCCATCGGAACGCCGTGGCCAATTAGAAGGATGATATGGGGATCCAGGTCCCTATAGACATTGATCAGGTCGAATTTGTGTCTGTTCCAATTGAGGACGTTATGCTGTATGACTCTTATCTGTTCCATTTTTGTCTGTTGTTACGGGTGTTGTGTGCTTTGGTTATTTTGTGGGGAACAGGGTCAGTACAGCGGGAGGAGGGAGGGGGAGAGGGAGAGGAATGAACTACATGCTCTGAGTGAGAGGGGGTTAGAGAGGTGAATGTGGCATCGCGTCTGCGGTGCTCAATGTTGGATACTTGGGGTTCAGGGGAGACAAGGTGAGTGGAGGAGGGGGAGGGGCTGGTGGACTGAGATGTGGGTGTAGCGTCACTGGCTGGGGAGGCAGGAGCAGAGGAAGTAGAGGCCAGGGTGGTTGCTTGCTCTGCGTCGGAAACCGAGGCTTCATCTCGCAACACTTGCTCTTCTCTGGCTGAGGCTGCGCTCACAGGGGAGAGGGGCTGAGGCGTGGTAGTGATGGAGGTAGAGGCAGGTGCTGGCAGAAGAATGGATGGGAGGAGTTGGGAGGAGTCAGGAACCTCCGGGATCTTTATGGCAGGGAGCTTATTGGCAGTGAGGACCTTGTTGAGTTCAGTCTCGAAGCTCCCTGGGTTAATGCTGTTTTGGAAGTGTGCATGGGCCATGGACGTGAAGATCGATGTTATGGTATCAACTTGAATGGCAGGTAGGGAGGGAGTCGGCACCGGAGAGGCTGATGTGGTGGCCCCGCTGTAGGTTTGGGGCTGCCTTGTCTTCTTGGCCGCTTTCGCCGCTTGTACGTATCTCTTATCATCATCGCTGTCTATTTTGTGCTGATTTTTCCTGAATAATAAAATCAGCAGCGAGGTAGCTACAAACAGGATGCGTGTGTACGACATTTGTCTGCCGAGTGAAGATGTCTCCATTCTTCCTCCAAGCCTGTGACGAGCGACAGAGGGAGGGAAGGAAGGAGGGAGGGAGGGAGGAAGGGAGGGGGAGAGATAGAGAGTTACCTCCGTTTTTTTTATACTCTTTTTCTTTTAACTTTCCAGTAGCTTCTTTTCACTCATTACTCATTATTGTTTTACACTATTGATTCGGTACCAGTTCATGAGCGTTATCATTGTTCAGATAAATGAGTACGATGCTAAGTGTTAGAAGCGCGATAATTTGAAAACGTCGGAGCTTATAGGGTTAAACATCAAAGACACTGCTGGCTGGTCAGCTGTTATAGCAAACCTCCTCCCGGTGAGAAAGTCTCCACTTGTGTACAGCTTCGATGATGGCAGTAGCCTCTCTTTCCATAGCAGGATGGAGTCTTTCTGTGAGAGGTAAAGTTTCAGAGAAAAAGGCGAATATAATCGATTATATCAAGTACGGAAGGGTGGCTTCAACGTCGTTATCTGAAAATAATAGCGTTAGTTGCACGTTGGAACGCGACTACTATTGGTCAATCCAAACGGGATCCTCGTGTTCTGATACAGCCGTCCGTCAGCCTCAGAAGCAGCGTACACCTTCTCACCGTCTCTGAGGGGGCTTGGCAGTAAGCATTTTAAGCCAAGTTTACTGGACATTTTGTACTTAGCCAGGGAATGCACCAAGCCGTTAATACAGGGATTGATAAGCATTAGTTGAGTGGAGCGGTTAATAGTCTGTGAGTAATCAACTTCCATGCCACTCGTGTGTCGGTCGTCTTTGGTTACTACATAGTACTCGCGCTATCCAAGGGGATTTACTCTTCTCCATCACACCTTCCTTAAGCAATGATTCTACTTCTCCATGAATGTATTACTCATCAGACTTAGAGAATCCCCAAGTAGGGATAGATATAGGCCTAAAGTCTTCTGTCGTGTTAGTAAAGAGAGATGGATGATCAACTCACATGCAAACTACTCCACATAGAGTTAAAGTCGTCCACTTGGTTAAAGTTAATGAAGTACCTTCGTGTGTACGGGGTAAGTGTGAAGGATGAAAGTATGAACATGCTGGGTAACTCCTGCATAAGGGATTTAAGTAGCAGGGACGAGGTTGGGTAGGAGGTCGAGTGAAGCGTTGCCGCGGGAGGGTGGGGATGTGTTCAGGAGAGCAGTCACCATGGCACGGTCGATAAACATAGAAAAAAAATATCATTCCGACATAATTTAAGAGACATAAGACAGTAGGTAAGATATGATAACATGTGTGTGTGTGTGTGTGTGTGTGTGTGTGTGTGTGTGTGTGTGTGTGTGTGTGTTTGTGTTTGTGTTTGTGCGTGTGCGTGTGCGTGTGTGTGTGTGTGTGTGTGTGTGTGTGTGTGTGTGTGTGTGTGTGTGTGTGTGTGTGTGTGTGTCTTTTATATATATATATATATATATATATATATATATATATATATATATGTGTATATATATATATATATATATACACATATATATATGTATATATATGTATATATATATATATATATATTTAGGAAGACACCTACCGAACGGGCGCAAGCCACTCCCGGTGAGGTATATATGGGAGGTGAGAAGGGAGCTGAAGCCCTCCAAAGACCCTTCCCATGTCCTCACTAACCGTTTCCCTATTGTCTCACCAACACCGGAGAGTAGTTCAGCATGCTCTCTAAAGACAGATCCTCTCTTTATCCACACCACACTACATTCACATAACATATACACCTTTTTCCAAAATTCAAAATTCAAAATGGCTCAATTAAGCAATGCCTCGGAGTCCCCGCCTGGGGGGGGGACCACAAATTCCCCCAGGGAGGACTCCCCTTCTGGCTGCCGACCCGAGAGGTGTCTTGATAACTCCTCGAACCTCTTTCTTCTCAATTTCTGCAACATTCGCGGTCTTCGCTCTAATTTTCATTTTGTGGAACATCATCTCACCTCCTCTAAACCTCACCTTCTCTTCCTTACCGAAACACAGGTTTCTGAGGCTACTGACAGCAATCTCTACTCTGTTCCCTCCTACTATCTCTATCCTAAATTTCAACCCAAAGCAGGATGTTGCGCCTACGTGCGCAACGACATCACTTGCTCTCGTGCCCACGACCTTGACTCTTCTGAATTTTCCACCATTTGGTTAAGACTTCACTGTCATTCTATTACTAAATACATCTGTGCTGTTTATCTCTCACCTAACTCTACCAACTATGTAAAATTCTTTGACTATTTGAATTCTAAAGTGGAGCACATCTTGACCCACTCTCCCTTCGCTGAAATCTCCATCCTAGGAGATTTCAATGTTCACCACCAGCGTTGGCTTTCATCCTCTTTCACTGACCATCCTGGTGAACAAGCCTACAACTTTGCTATCCTCAACGACCTAGAGCAGTTGGTCCAGCACCCTACACGTATTCCTGACCGTCTTGGAGATCGGCCCAACATTCTAGACCTCTTCCTTACCTCAAACCCTTCTGCTTATTCTGTCAAACTGTTCTCTCCGTTGGGCTCCTCCGATCACAATCTTATTTCTGCATCCTGTCCTATCGCTCCTGTACATCCTCTGGACCCACCGAAGAGGCGATGCTTCTGGCATTTTGCTTCAGCTCGGTGGCACGACCTGAGGATGTACTTTTCCGATTTCCCGTGGAATGATTATTGCTTCCAGGATAGAGACCCCTCTGTGTGTGCTCAGCGCATCACAGAGGTGATTGTCTCTGGAATGGAGGCATACATTCCTCGTTCTTTCTCTACTCCTCACGCTAAAAAGCCTTGGTTTAATCACGCTTGTTCTCGTGCTGTCAATGATAGAGAGGTAGCTCACAAAAGATACCAGAGCCTTCAAACTAATGCTAATTATGAACTTTACATTTCTGCCCGAAATCGTGCCACATCTATTCTCCGACTAACCAAAAATTCTTTCATTGATAGAAAATGTCAAAACCTTGCTTTCTCTAACTCTTCCCGTGACTTCTGGCATCTAGCCAAAAACATCTCCAACTTCACTTCTTCATCTTTCCCTCCACTCCTCAGTCCTGACGGCAACACTGCCGTCTCATCTATCTCTAAGGCTGAACTCTTCTCTCAAACTTTTCTAAAAACTCCACTCTGGACGATTCTGGGCATATTCCTCCTACTCATCCCCCCTCTGACTCCTTTATGCCTGTTATAAAGATTCTTCAAAATGATGTTTTCTATGCCCTCTCTGGCCTCAATCCTCAGAAGGCTTATGGACCTGATGGAGTGCCTCCTATTGTCCTTACAAACTGTGCCTCCGTGCTGTCACCCTGCCTGGTCAAACTCTTTCGCCTCTGCCTGTCAACATCTACCTTTCCTTCTTGCTGGAAGTATGCCTTCACACAGCCTGTACCTAAGAAGGGTGACCGCTGCAATCCCTCAAACTACCGTCCTATTGCTTTACTTTCTTGTCTATCTAAAGCTTTTGAATCAATCCTTAACCGGAAGATTCAAAAGCACCTTTCAAATTCTGAACTTCTATCTGATCTCCAGAATGTGTTCAGCAATGGGCGTTCTACTGGTGATCTCTAGCCTTCTTAACTGACTCTTGGTCATCCTCTCTTAGCCGTTTCGGTGAAACTTTTGCTATTGCGCTGGACATATCAAAAGCTTTTGATAGGGTCTGGCACAAATCTTTGCTTTCTAAACTACCCTCCTACGGTTTCTATCCTTCTCTCTGTACCTTTATCTCCAGTTTCCTTTCTGACCATTCTATTTCTGCCGTGGTAGACGATCACTGTTCTTCCCCTAAATCTATTAACAGTGGTGTCCCACAGGGTGTTGTCCTATCTCCCACTCTTTTTCTGTTGTTCATTGATGATCTTCTTTCCAAAACGAACTGTCCTATCCATTCCTACGCCGATGATTCCACTCTGCATTATTCAACTTCTTTTAATAGAAGACCCACCCTTCAGGAACTTAACGACTCAAGGCTGGAGGCTGCAGAACGCTTAGCCTCAGACCTTACTATTATTTCCGATTGGGGCAAGAAGAACCTGGTGTTCTTCAACGCCTCAAAAACACAATTTCTCCACCTATCCACTCGACACAATCTTCCAAACAACTATCCCCTATTCTTTGACAACACCCAGCTATCACCTTCCTCAACACTAAACATCCTCGGTCTATCTTTAACTCAAAATCTCAACTGGAAACTTCATATCTCATCTCTTAATAAATCAGCGTCCTCGAGGCTGGGCGTTCTGTACCGTCTCCGCCAGTTCTTCTCCCCTGCACAGTTGCTGTCCATATACAGGGGCCTTGTCCGCCCTCGTATGGAGTATGCATCTCATGTGTGGGGGGGCTCCACTCACACAGCTCTTCTGGACAGAGTGGAGGCTAAGGCTCTTCGTCTCATCAGCTCTCCTCCTCATACTGATAGTCTTCTACCTCTTAAATTCCGCCGCAATGTTGCCTCTCTTTCTATCTTCTATCGATATTTCCACGCTGACTGCTCTTCTGAACTTGCTAACTGCATGCCTCCCCCCCTCCCGCGGCCCCGCTGCACTCGACTTTCTACTCATGCTTATCCTTTACTATCCAAACCCCTTATGCAAGAGTTAACCAGCATCTTCACTCTTTCATCCCTCACGCTGGTAAACTCTGGAACAATCTTCCTTCATCTGTATTTCCTCCTGCCTACGACTTGAACTCTTTCAAGAGGAGGGTATCAGGACACCTCTCCTCCTGTATTTGATCTTCCTTTCGGCCACCTCTTTTGTTTTACTTTAGGAGCAGCGAGTAGCGGGCTTTTTTTTTATTATTGTTTTCTTTTTTTGTGTGCCCTTGAGCTGCCTCCTTTGTTGTAAAAAAAAAAAAAAAAAAAATGTTTGCCAGAAAACAAAGGCCTTACGAGGCCATTCCACCAACCAGAGCAGCTCTGCTTCAGCACATTAGACGTGCTGCCTTCCAGGCTGGTTGTGTGTGGGCCCAGGCAACCCAGTGTCAACCAGAAGCAGAGAGTCCTGCTGACTGGGGATAGCAGAAGGTTGGTGAAGAATGGCACGTCTTCTAGCCAGCCACCTCCCCCATAGCCAAGAGTTGCGAACAGCTGACCAAATGTGGCTGTAAATCAGACTCGTGGCAGGTGCAAGTACTACAGGCTGGGTCTGTCCTGTACAGCTCTGTGCACTTGCAAATGTGAGGTGTGAGTTTTTGATTCTCTGGTATTTTTATTAATGTTATTTATACTAATGTTATTTATGGGTAGGCGGTGGCCGAACTGGTAGCGTACTGGACCCACATTCGCCGCGTGATGGACGACGCGGGTTCGAATCCTCACGCTACCACTCGGATTTTTCAGTCACCGCCGAGTGGCTTAAAACTACCCAAATGCTGTCCTCAAGACCACCCATCAACCCGGACTCTAGAGGAAGCCGTCCAAGCGAATCAAGAACGAGTTCCGGGGGGCAGCATGAGCCAATGCAAGATGGCGCCACTATAAACACTCGCCTGCGCCAGAACGGGCTGGGCCGACCATCAGGCCCCACCTGGAAGAAGCCTTGGGCCGACCATCAGGCCCCACCGGGAAGATGCCTACCGGCGCAATAGGCAACAACGTAAAAAAAAAAAAAAAAAAAAAAAAAAAAAAAATCATGGATATGTATTAATGGTGTGAATTAGGCCGTTTCCTACGATATGATCTTCCTTCACTTTGTCTAGTCACATATGACCCTGATGGGTTAATGCGAAAAGTCTATCTAATTCTCTGACCCCCAAAATGTAGGATTAGATAAAAAAAAAATTTTGTCTAGCTCTATTAATAGCCAAGATACCACAAAATTTGTCTTTAACGGCGGCCATCTTGGACGCCATCTTAGTTAAAGTCTAATATGCAGCTGATTTGGACAAAATTACCTTCACTTACCATGTTAGTGCAAAAAAATGAATTGGAGAGTATTTATGTCTTTATTTTCTTCCAATTATCTAACCCATAACAGTAGGGCTGAGGGTGCTACAGGAGTGGAGTGCCCGCTGGCAGGTGACCTTTGCCCCAGAGAAGACCCAGGCAATGGTGGTCTCTCGATCCCCAACTGCCGGGCCGCATATTCGCCAAGTCTGAAACACCTCGTCTCCACGGGAAATTAGGACCAATCACAGCGCGCGCCCAGCCAGGCCACGCATTGCCAGCTCGTGACGTCATTACCTACCCTTTATTTACACAGTTTTATCAAATATATGTAAATTATTTCGTGAGAACACACATATTTTCAACAGTTGAGATGTTACTGATGTCTGACACATTATAACACAGAACTGGAACACATAACTGATAACTGTTACGAGCTAAGTTATCTGGGAACACTGACGGAACATCGTCCCTTGCTCCTCGGGCCGTTACTTTATTTTCAACAGTTGAGATGTTTCTACTGATGTTATTAATGTCTGGCACATTATAACACAGAGCTGGAACACATAAGTGATAACTGTGACGAGCTAAGTTGTCTGTGGGGGCGTGAGCTGGATACAAGGGGAGCGTGATTCCGTCTGCCAAAAATTGCACTTTTGCAAGAAAGACACGCACCCACCCACCCACACCCACATACACCCACACCCACACCCACCCACACACACACACACCCGCATACACCCACACCCACACCCACCCCCACACACACACACCCACATACACCCACCCACCCACCCACCCACACACACACACACAAATGCACATTGCAATTAATAAATAAATACACACATGGCAAGAAATACACACAGCAAACCAAGAGGTGAATTACACACACACACACACACACACACACACACACACACATTGTAAGAAATGAATACACACACATTGCAAGAAATGAATAAATACACACACATTGCAACACACACACACACACACACACACACACACACACACACACACACACACACACACACACACACACACACACACACACACACACACACACACACACACACACACACACACACACACACACACACATACAGTCTGGGGGTCTACTTATAGCCATTAGGAAAAATGTTAGCTTTCAGTGGAGGCACATAAGAACTAACTCTCAATTACAGTAGATAGAGGGAGTGCAAATTTAGGTAAGGAGTTGGTAATAAGCTGTGTTTACATTCCCCCCTCACACTCAAGATATGGCACTGAAGAGCACTTTGATGAATTGGACAATTTTTTGATAACTTATACCAGTGATGACTATATGCATGTACTTTGTGGTGATTTTAATGCTCATACTCTCACTATGTCTGATGTTCCCTCTGGTGCTGGTGATGATGATCGGGTGCCTGCTGAGGTACCCACATAAGTGTAACTGATTATGGTATAACTAAGACCAGGGCAAACCAGGATCTAACCCTAGACAGGAACTCTTATGGCAGGAAACTAGTTGAACTTTGTAAAAATCATCAAGTGTTTATATTTAATGGAAGCATGAGGGAAGACTGTATTATTGGCAAGCCTACAGCTGCATACAATACAACTATAGATTACTTATTAGGTTCACATGAAGTTATGCAGTATGTGGTGATTTTTAGAGTATTGGATTATGATCCGCTATTGTCTGATGTACACTGTGGATTACACGGAAGGATGAAATTTATGGGACCAAGTAATGTACCTGCTGTAAGCATGAGTGCCCAGGAGGCAGAGCAAAGAAGAGCAAGTGAAAGGCCAGGAAAGTGGAATGCTGAGAGAAGGCGTGTGTATGTGAGGAATATTAGTGAGTGTAAGGTAAATGAGTTGATGGTTAAGTTGAATAATTTATCCATAGATGATATTAACCAGGAATTAAAGCAAATATTGATTGACCCTGCACTTGCAACTTTTCCACAACATAAAAAAACATATATCAAAAAGAGCAATAATGCCACTGTAAAGGGTTATGACAAACAATGCTGGAAAGCAAGAAAGGAGTACCATAAAGCTAGGCATAGATATCATTTGCACAGGAATAGTGTAAATTTTCACAGCATGATTGAGGAAAGCAGAAAATACAAAACAAATCTTAAAAGAATAAAAAAGAAAAAAAAAAAGAAGATAAACATAATTAAAGAGCTTAGGAAATGCAAAAGTGATGACCCTGAAGAATACTGGAAAATCCTAATGATCAGAAAAAGAGCCATCACATCCCCATTACATTAAATGAATTTACGAGCATTTCAGACAGTTAGCGAGTGATGACAACTTTGATAATAATGAAGTCAATATTCTCAGTGATCATGATAATATGGATAATGAACACTCACCATTACTTAATGACCCTATCACCAACGAAGAGGTTGCTAGAAATATTTAAAAATTAAAAAAACAATAAACCCCAGCATCTGACATGATATTAAATGAATACATTAAAAGTACTCAGCATATTTTGTACTCCCTATATGTTAAGCTGTTTGATAAGATACTTGATACTGGCATCATGCCATCTGAGTGGCTGGTTGGGACAATAGTGCCACTTTATAAGAATAAGGGTGACACTCAGGATAGTAACTACTGGGGGATCACTTTGCTTAGTTGTATGGGGAAGCTGCTTACTACAATACTTAACGAGAGACTCAATGAATACTCAAATACTAAGTTTATTATTAATGAAACACAAGCAGGTTTTAGGAATGAGTACTCTACACTGGATCATATATTTTTGCTTAAATGTATAATTGATTTGTTCTACTGGAGGAAAAGGAAGCTTTTTTGTCTGTTTGTGGTACAAGTTGGTGAAGGAAAAGGTGAATGGGAAAATATTTAATGTAATCAGAAACATGTATGATAACATCTGGTCTTGTGTCATGCTGAATCAACAGACATCAGACACCTTTGTATGTAATGTAGGGGTAAGGCGGGGAGAAAATTTGTCACCATTGCTGTTCGCTTTTTATATTAATGATATTGAAAGTAAATTGCTTGCATTTAATTGTAATTATGTAGATTTTGGTGATGATTTCTTAAATTCATACCTAAAACTCCTGGTATTAATGTATGCAGATGATACAATTATTTTGTGTGATAGTGAGGAGGTAATACAACAAGCCTTGACTGCTTTGAATTTGTACTATTATCCATGGAAACTACAACTTAACTGTAACAAAACAAAAATAGTCATGTTTTGTAGGGGAAGAGCCAACATTGATAACTACAGATTTGAATTTGGAGGTGAAAATATTGAAGCAGTGGAACATTATAAGTATCTTGGTGTGTTATTTAATTACAATTGAAGGTTCCGTAAAGGCGAGCTGGAGCTTAAAGAACAGGCAATACGGGCAACGTATTCACTGATAGGAAAGTGTAGGAAATTTGACTTGCCAGCCGACATGCAAACTGAACTATTTAATACCACGGTGTTGCCCATACCGACCTATGCTTCAGAGATTTGGGGATTTTACAGAGTTTGAGAGTTAGAGTCTTTGCATATGAAATTTTTTAAACAGGCATTGGGAGTTCATAACAATACTAGCAATGACATGGTATATGGTGAACTGGGAGTATTTCCACTTGACTACATATAAAGAGCAGAATGATGGGATATTGGTCTAAAGTTATTTTAGGCAAAGATACAAAATTTTGTTCAGTAATGTATCACTGCTTGTTACATTTGGATAGGTTAGTTAGGGATATATACTTCTCCATGGTTAGCCTGTATTAAAAATATTTGTAATGAGTGTGGTATGTCATGGTTATGGTTGTCTCAAGATGTCCCCATTACAACATGGGTTAAAAAAGCTGTGGAGTTGGGATTGAAAGACCAGTGGATTGCAACTTGGCACAACAACATAGTAACAAAATCTCTGTGCAGTAACTACAAAATGTTTAAGGTGGATTATGGCATGGAGTGTTATATTTGAAGGTTACAGAAGAGCAACCGAATAATGGTGATGAGATTAAGAACTTGTAACAACAGTTTATGCAACTGTTTTTGCTGGCAGGCGTCAAGGTGTAAATAGAGAAGATCGGCTGTGTGATGCTGGTGTTGTGGGAGATGAATTCCATGTTCTTTTTGAGTGCACTGATAGTGAAATTGTAAGGTTGCGTGATATGTACATACCAAGCTATTATACACACAGGCCATCACATTTCAAATATATATCACTGATGCAAAACACCAATGTTACCATCATGAAAAATTTACCTCTATCCTTGAGGCCACTGCTAAGCATGTTCAGATGATTTACATAGAAATCAGACCACACAGACCCCATGGTCCAGACTAGGTGGTCTGTCCTTGAACCTAAGTGAATCTACACTAATCAGATGGCTCCAAAACGTTGCTTTTCTACTCTAGTTAATATTAAGTTGAAGGAAATGACGGTCGAGCTTGTTTTTAAAGGAGTCAGTCGTGTTACACTGGACCACTGATGGTGGGAGCTTATTCCATTTTCGCACTACAACGTTGCTGAAGAAAAATTTGGTGCAGTCTGAATTTACTTGTCTACATTTGAGTTTTATGCCATTGTTCCTCGTTCGCAAAGTGTCATCAATCATAAACAATTTTGTTCTGTCTTCATTCGTGAAACCATTAAGTATTTTAAAACATTCGATCAGTTTTCCTCGGAGGCGACGTTTCTCAAGAGAGAACATGTTAAGGGTGGAAAGCCTTTCTTCGTAGGATTTGTTGCGCAAGGAAGGGATCATTTTTGTTGCCCGACGTGAACACCTTCTAATTTAGCAATGTCATTTGCATGGTGAGGAGACCAAAACTGTACCGCATATTCCAAGTGGGGTCTGACTAAACTATTGTAGAGCGGAAGTATTACATCTTTATTCTTGAATAAAAAGTTTCTTTTAATGAAGCCCAACATTCTGTTCGCTTTATTTGCTGCATCGATGCATTGATGTGAGAATTTGAGGTTTGACGCGATTTTGACAACAGGTCCTTAACGCATTGAACGTTTGTGAGTTTAACGCCGCGCATTTCGTAATCGAACTTCTTATTTCTTGTTCCAACTTGAAGGACCTGGCACTTGTCTACGTTAAAGGGCATCTCCCATCTATCCGACCAAGCTGAAATTTTGTGCAAATCCTCTTGGAGGCTTTGCCTGTCTTCGTCAGTGAGAACCGAGTTACCAATCTTTTTGTCGTCTGCAACTTTACTAATGCGATTATTGAGTCCAACATCCACATCATTGATGTAAATAATGAAGAGCACTGGGCCAAGAACCGAGCCCTGAGGGATGCCACCAGTGACCGGCGCCCACTCTGAGTTAAATCCGTCAATCACCATTCTTTGTTGTCTGTTGCTCAACCAATTCGCGATCCATTGGTTTGCTTCACCGTCAATACCTATTTGCTTTAATTTATAAAGTAATTTATGATGTGGGACATTATCAAACGCTTTCTGGAAATCAAGATAGACTACGTCCAATGATTTGGTTACGTCATAAACTGAGAAGAGGTCGTTATAAAAGGTCAATAGGTTTGATAGGCAGGATCTTTTGTTACGGAAGCCATGTTGTGAATCCTCAATTAATGAGTGGCTTTTGAGGTAACTCACAATTTTGTCTCTAATTATGCTCTCAAGTAGCTTACCTACAATTGAAGTTAGACTAATGGGTCGGTACTTACCTGGTATTTTTTTTTGTCTCCTTTCTTAAAAATCGGTGTCACGTTAGCCTTTTTCCAATCCGAAGGGACGATGCCTCGTCGCAAGGACATATTGAATACGGTTGTGAGGGAGGAGAGTATTTCGCTCTTTGTTTCTTTAAACAGTATAGGATATACTTTATCGGGTCCGGGACTTTTATTTGTTTTAAGTGAATGGAGAGCTTTAAGGACTTCATCGGTTGTTATTTCAAAATTAGGCAATGCATGCTCGAGATTTACATTAGTACTGGTGTTGGTGGTAGCGGGTTAGTATTAAACACCGAGGAAAAGTAATTGTTTAAGAGGTTTGCAATGTGTTGGCTGTCAGTCACTAGTGCACCGTCGCTGATTGTTAAAGGTCCAATTCCACTTCTGATCGTCTTTCTGTTTTTTATGTAACTGAAGAAAGATTTCGGATTATTTTTACAGTTGGCTGCAATATTTTCTTCATATCTACGCTTTGCCTGACATACCAATCTTTTTACTCGTCGCCTGGCATCGTTATAAAGTCTAATGTTTTCGGGCGTGCTTTGTTCTTTCTATAACATGAGTGTCAGGTGTTGGCAGTCATTATTCTCCTTCAATTATTTTTATTTCTTAGTACCTGTTTTTGTTAATTTTGTTAATGTATTTAATTATTGTTTTTTTTTTTTGCTTAGTTATATAACCAGATATTTACTTGTTGCATGGACAACATATTGTTATTTTTTTTTCTTTTGGAGGAGTTCCATACTTTTTTTTATAAAGTCTGAGCTTAATCAATAAATTCATTTCAATTCAATTCAATTCAATTCACACACAATGTGTGTGTGTGTGTGTATTTCTTGCAATATTTGTGTGTGTATTTATTTCTTGCAATGCGTGTGCGTGTGTGTGTATGTATGTGGATGTTTGCGTGTGTGTGTGGGGGTGGGTGGATGTCTTTCTTGCAAAAATGCAATTTTTGGCAGACGGAATCACGCTCCCCTTGTATCCAGCTCACGCCCCCACAAGGGGGCGTACCCCCCAGTTTGGGAAACAATTGCATTGCATAACACAGCCCGAGGAGCAAGGGACGATGTTCCGTCAGTGTTCCCAGATAGCTTAGCTCGTCACAGTTATCAGTTATGTGTTCCAACTCTGTGTTATAGCATGTCAGACATCAATAACATCATTAGAAACATCTCAGCTGTTGAAAATTAAATAACACAGCCCGAGGAGCAAGGGACGATGTTCCGTCAGTGTTCCCAGATAACTTAGCTCGTCACAGTTATCAGTTATGTGTTCCAGCTCTGCGTTATAATGTGTCAGACATCAGTAACATCAGTATAAACATCTCAACTGTTGAAAATATGTGTTCTCACGAAATAATTAACATATATTCGATAAAACTGTGTAAATAAAGGGTAAGTAATGACGTCACGAGCTGGCAATGCGTGACCTGGCTGATCGCGCGCTGTGATTGGTCCTAATTTCCCGTGGAGACGAAGTGTTCCAGACTTGGCGAATATGCTGCCGGGCCAGCAGTGGAGGGGGAGCTAAGCTTTGGTGGCGTCCCCCTCCAACTCCAGGAATCCGTCAAGATTCTGGGAATGAAAGTGGATCGAGGGCTATGGTTTCACAACCACATCAAACACATTGCCCAAAAGGCTTCCCACAGAGTCTCCTGCCTGCGAACAGACAAAGGGAGGCTGCTGCTCTACAAGGCCCAGATACGGCCTTACTTAGAGTATGCTGCCCTCTCTTGGACATAGGTGGACACGATAACAGAAAACCTTATTCCCGATACCCGATAACTGATAATGGAAAACATTATCGGTGATAACCGATGTTCGTTAACTGGAGACACAAATATAGGCGATAACCGATACCTACCCGATATAAATCCACAATTCCGATACTAGCTAGCGATAAGTCCGATAGGCGAAAACGATACTATATTGATATTTAAAAAAAAAAACATAGATGAATTCAAATTTTCATTATCTATATTTTTGAAAACTTACAAAACCTGAAAACCACACGTTGAACGTACATATAGACGGTAATACTAGAAACGTCTGAACCGGTGTTGTATTGTTTGCTGTTCCCACCGTCAAAAGCTGGAGGCTTTTTTTTTTACAAACACTGGTCTCTCGTGAACTGGCCCATCACAACTTATTCAGTTATTCTTACTTATCACCATTAACACTTTAACAGTCACTCCACTTGCTCTTGTGGTGCTTCACAAGGCACAGGTGCAAGGAGTGCCACATCTGGCGGGCCTACGCCAACCTCCGAGAGTCACCACTCGGGACACGAGAACGGTGCTATCCCGTGGGGACTCAGTGGAGGTGCCGCGTTCCCGTACCAGCCAGCACCAACGCACCTTTTCGGGAAGAGTCTGCCGGATGTGGAACATGTTCACGGCCTGTGTACCAAACATCCGGGAGATGAACAACCAAAAAATAAAACTGTCGGCCCACCACTGGAGGGGCTCACTTCCCACTCCACTGACACGAGTGCAGTGCGTACACACATATATTCAGTATTGTATGTTTTTTTTTTTTTTTTGTATATATATTTTTTATAGTTTATGTGGTTATTTTTTATATAGATTTTATTCTGCCCTTTGAATAGATAGACAGCACACGACAGTGCACCTTTGGGTTTGTAAATAGTATATATGTATCTATGTTTAAATAAATAAAAAGATGTGTCGGCCATCTTGAAAAATGGTCGCCATATTAAATTATTGCGTGGCCAGCGGTATGTGCTTTGAAAGTGAGGTCTGAAGAATACATGTACCAAATTTCATGCTTGCATCACCATTTGAACGATTGTTTCACTTATCTGATTCACTAACTGTGTTTTTGAGGCGTTGAAGGACACCAAGTTCTTCTTGCCCCAATCGGAAATAATAGTAGGTCCCAGGCTAAGCGTTCTGCTGTCTCCAGCCTGGAATCGTTTAGTTCCTGTTGGGCGGGTCTTCTATTAAAAGAAGTTGAATAATGCAGAGTAGAGTCATCGACGTAAGAATGGATAGGACAGTTCGTTTTGGAAAGATCATCAGTGAACAACAAAAAGAGAGTGGGAGATAGGACAGAACCCTGCGGGACACCACTGTTAATAGGTTTAGGGGAAGAACAGTCTACCACAGCAGAAACCGAACGGTCAGTAAGGAAATTGGAGATAAAGGTACAGAGAGAAGGATAGAAATCGAAGGATGGTAGTTTGGAAAGCAAAGCAAAAATACAACTTATCACTATTATTCACCTGTTATGCCTTCTTGGTTAAACTCTCGTATTATTCTTGATAGCCTATTATGTATGCATAGGGCATACATACAATAAAATCACCGCTATTATGTAATAAAATAAATGTGAAGTTAGCTAAATAAGTGTGAAAAATGAACAAATGTAATGAATAAAGGTAGAGTTTGTCTTACTGATATCTGCTAAATGATACAACTTTAATACTTGTCACCATTACTTCACCTATTAGACCTAGGAAATATTAGACTATCAGCAGATTTGAGCGGTGTATTCCAGCCAGACACCACATTTTCTCATCATAATTATTCTTCACAGTATTGTTTTGTTATTCTTCACGTTTATTTTTTGTACGATTATTTTTCACATTTATCCTTCATAATCCTCCGCTCAGCTGATGTAATGTTCACATGTCCCGCCGCTCCGGCAGACCAACACAGCCGAATCAGGCACCTTCATATCGTCATGTTCGTCACCAGTTTTGGGGTCGCCGATACCACGAAAACAACGACTGTGAAAGCTAATCGAGGCGATGGTAATGCCCGTTACCAGGATGATATGGCCGTTGGTTATAGGATGCGTACCAGACGACTGTGAAAGCGGCCCTAAAGCAAGAAAATCCTGAGTAGTCGTCTGGGCATTGCTCAGCATGAAAATCACCATCTCAGTGGATCCGACTGCCAGTTTAGCAGTAGGAAGCGAGTCCCCAAGTATGAAATGCGCTGCTGTGTCAAAAACACACGCTCGAACACACACATCCTCTCTTTTCGCTCGCTCTCTCGTGGCAGAAGATGGCTCTCCTCAGAGCATAATAACCAAGGTGTGTGTGTGTGTGTGTGTGTGTGTGTGTGTGTGAGAGAGAGAGAGAGAGAGAGAGAGAGAGAGAGAGAGAGAGAGAGATTTTTTTTCAGGAGTAGGCTATCAATAGTTTATATAATCCATTCTGATATACTCATTGCTGCTTATATATTGTACAGCACTGGTCATTTTAACATAGATGCTGGACGATATAAAACACAACAATAAATAAAACACACACACACACACACACACACAGGGTCTTCTTAAATACTGCTCTGTTCTTGCCAATAATGAGGTATATTCATTCTTAGCAGGTGTCACCAGCGATATGGTCACAGGACCCACGAACCTTCAGCTATTCTTTCAATTATCGTAAAATACTTGAGTTTCTCTGGGACTTGTAACATTTACACTTCAGTACAATAATTGACATTATTGTTAATAAAATTGTAGCTGATCATTCTCGTTATTTTATTTATTGGCAAACGAGAGAAAATAAATGCCGTGCGGAAGCTTATCCTTATCAAAATTGTTCTAGCATGAAAGCCCTGCGAAATCTAGTAGAAATGGGCTCTTTAAAAAAATCTACTTACATTACAATATTTGCTGAGTACTTGCCGTGGGTATATCAGCGTTGCCTTCGGCGAAATTCATAAAAAAAACATTAGGGCGTCAGGCATCCCAAAAGATGTCCGTGTGCGACATTGGCTTCCGTCCAATAGTCTTTCCCTCCACCCACAACTCCTGGCCTTAAACGCCATCACCTATGACCTGGTAGCGGCAGGCATCCTCCCAAGGTCTTGGTCCATCTCACACAACAAGCAGCAGTTAGATGAGGGCGGAATATAATATGCTGGAAGCGGAACCCGGTGACCTGAGTGGGACACTAACATCTAACCTTCCTTGTTTTGGTGGGGAGGGGGTTGTCGCGATGCTTGACGCCCTAATGTTTTTGATAAATTTCACGAAGGCGACAATGACGCACCCAAAACAGGTACTCAGCATATAATGTAATGTATATAATTTTTTTTTCAATTCTCATTTCTGCTTGATTTCGCAGAGCTTTCATGCTACAACGATTTTGGATGAGGAGGCTCCCGGACGGCATTTATATTTTTCTTGTTTACCAATAAATAACACAACGAGAATGATCGGCTACATTTTTATTAACAATAGTGTCACTTATTGTATTGAAGTGTAATTGTTACAAGCCCCAGAGAAACACAGGTAATTTACGATAATTGAAAGAATAGCTCAAGTTTCGTGGGCCCTGTGACCCTATACCCTCTAGCTGACAACTATGGAATATACCTCATTAGGATAGGTTTGTGTGAACCACTCACCAAATAAGTTCTTACACACTAGGAAATAGCGAAGCCATTTCCGTTTGTAAAAAACGTCTGCCATGGTTCCTGATGAGATGTGTGTGTGTGTGTGTGTGTGTGTGTGTGTGTGTGTGTGTGTGTGTGTGTGTGTGTGTGTTATCACTCACCTGATCCACATGTTTATGTGGTCGGAGTCTAGATGGGTGGGCTGGCCGCGCTCGCGCCCTCTGGCACGGAGGAACCACATGCACGCCACACCGCCACGAGAGAGCGAGCGAGCATGTGGGTGTGTTCGTGCGTGTTTTGTTGAGACAGCAGCGCATGCGTATAACGAGTTTTCATTTCCTACTGGGGTCCCACTTCCTACTGCTACACCAGCTTTGGTATTCAGATCCCTCCTGTCTTGTCGGATCCGGTGGAGTCGGGTCCAGTACACGGATTAAGCCCAGCCCTAGTTTCCGCAGCTATGTGTGTCTCTCTGAGCAGCCTCGAACGCCACACAAAAATCCTAGAGGCTGTCTACAAATGTAAATTGGGCACTTCGCGCCTGCGCCCCGTCTCTCGTAAGCCAGCAATCAGGTTGCGCAGGAACATGGGGAATCGGTGGCCGAGCGGTCAGTGTGCGGGCATGGTGAGCCCGAGGACCTATTTTTGAGTGTGCACCGGCGCACGCTGACAATTTTCAATTGTCGCCGAGTGGCGAAAGATTACCCAGATGCTGCCCAGATTTTCAGTCAACCCTAAATTCAGCGACTTCGTCCAAGTGGACCGCGAAGGACAGTATGGGCCAAAGAAGAGTCATATATCACGGCAGTCACTATAAATAAAATTCGCCTGCGCCACAAACGGACTGGGCCCGTCCAATAGACCCCTCAAGAGAGCTTACCGGCGCGATAGGCAGTACTTAAAATAAGATGTAATCACTGAGCTCACTATCAAAGCCGGTGCCTTGCAAACCAGAATATAGTGCCTTCCTTATAGACACACCTTGTAAAATAATCACTCACTGGTCCGCCATTCTCCTGCACAGCAACAAAGAACTCCGACTAACCTATCGCCCGGTTAGACACACATAGCAGCAAGTTATTGAGGGCGTCCAGGGCCTCGGTGGCTGTCTGGGTCCACCACTGTGCCTTGATGTGTCTGGCATCCAGGACTTTATGCAAGAAGGGGATACACAAGAGGCGAATGTAGCTCACGGTGTCTGTGTCCCTCACTGTGTTGGGCTCAAGCCAATCCTACAAGGAGAGTCACCAATAACGAAGTCTGCTGTAGACATGTAAAGGTCACATTTGTCCAACCCTGAGTTCTGCAAGGCTAGTATGGCTCCTTGCTGCGAAATAATCACCTCATGAGCCTGCCACAGACTATTTTCTTCATCTCGCTCACTACAGACGAGGGAGAGAAGCTTGGGCGCCTTGAAGTGGTTTCTTGAAGAGGGGGACTGCCGTTACCACTGCGCCATGTACGAAGTAGGGCAGAAAGGCCGGCTGCTGAAGCGAAGATTGTTGCGTCCGCAAAACTGTGTGGCCGCGGCGGCGAACGGACTGACTTCCTGAGTTCCTGCTCCTCTGATAGCCAAGGCTGGTGTAAACTCGAGGTGTGTAAAACAGCTTGAAAGTCAGAAAGTTAATAAACAAATGGAAAAGGTGATAAAAAAATGGAAAGACTAAAGGGACCAAATAAATGGCGAAGAACAAATATTAAGAAAATGCAATGCTTTCATGGAATACAAGCGGAAATTTAAAGGAAATGTTAAGACGTAAGGAGGGGAGAGATTGTATAAGGAAGGAAGGGGAAGATGAGGAGGAAACAGAGAGGGGGAGGAGGAGGATTGGAGGGAAAGAAAAATAAAGTTAAACTGTGAAAGAAAAAAAAGAGATAGTTTATACAAATGGAAGGAGAGCAGTAAAAAGTCATACTCAGGGAGAGAGAGAGAGAGAGATTACACACACACACACACACACACACACACACACACACACACACACACACACACACACACACACTCCGGTAGCTCAATCGGTAGAGCGCTGCGCTGCAAGGCTTCAAGGCCAAACAGGCGGCGGTTCGTGCCCCGCTCAGGCCGGATTCTTTCTGTTGACTAGGATTGGTTACTGTCTCCCCCTAAGCAAGGGGGATGGGGTGTGTGGTGTGTGAGGTCCTGGTAGTACCCAGAGATCGACGATAATGAGCGGTTGCTCACGTCGGGAGAGGCGAAAGCGAGTCCAGCTCGTGGTCAGGCCGTGGTGAATTACACACACACACACACACACACACACACACACACGGCCTGGTAGCTCAGGGGTAGAGCGTCTGGCTCACAACCAGAAGGACCGGGGTTCGATTCCCCGGCCGGGTGAAGATAAGTTGAGTTTATCTTCTTTCACGTGTAGCCCCTGTTCACCTAGCAGTGAGTAGGTACGCGACGTCAGGCGAGGAGTTGTGACCTCGTTGTCGCGGTGTGTTGTGTGTGAGTGGTCTCAGTCCTACTCAAAGATCGGTACTATGAGCTCTGTGCTCTTCCGTAGGGGAACGGCTGGCTGTCTTGGGAGAGACCCGCAGCAGACCAAGAGGTGAATTACACATGCATACACAAACCTGGAGCTCCTTAGTGCAGTGATTAGCATGTTTAGATCTCAAGCAAAGTGTCCTGGGTTCGATGCCCGAGGGGAGTGGAGACGGGAGGTCAATCTGCATTCATTTGTGCCCTTGTCCACTCAACAGTGAGTCAGGTTTTTTGACCCGGCTTCTTAGTGTGTGTGTGTGTGTGTGTGTGTCATACGGCGTTCCATAGTGGTGTGGTTAGCATGCTCGGCTCACAACCGAGAGATCCCGGGCTCGATTCTTGGAAGTGGCGGCAACTGAGCAGTCTCTTATACACTTAGGTGTCTGCCCACCCAGCAGTGAGTGGTATCAGACACGGGTTGTGTCCTGTGTCACAGGCTAGTTAGTGATCAGGCACTGCCATAACTATGTAACTCATGGATGATATCTTATACCTATTAAATCATAGACACGTGGACTTGATGCTTGCTCTGTCTATGAGGATACAAGTAAGAGAAAAAACATGTAGATGAATTAAACACACACACACACACACACACACACACACACACACACACTGCTCCGATAGCTCAGTGAATTAAGGCTCTGTGCTGTTAGGCCCCGACCTAGCAGGTGAAGGTTCGATCCCCGCTGAGGCCAAGATTTTTTTCTGACAAAGAGTAGTTACTCTCCTCCCTTGAGCAAGGGTAATGGGGAATGTGGTGTGTGAGCAGTACCCAGAGAGCGGCTATAATGAACTTGCTTTAGTCGGGAGGGTACTTGCTGGCGATGGCGAGCTCAGCTCGTGATCAGGCCGTTGTCACACACACTCACAAACACACACACACACACACACACACACACACACACACTAATCCGCACACACCCGCACAACAAGTTTTCCTTGAATTGGACAAAGTAACGAATGTTGAAAAAGACGAAAAGGAAACAAATATGCCCAAAAAGTCCAAAAAAGAAAACGAAGGAAGAGAATGATTGACGTGATGTATGAGCTAAATACGTATGAAGAGAAACAATCAAAGAAGGAAAGATGAGAAAAAGGAAGGAAAGAAAACTAAAGAAAGATAGAAAGAGGAGGAAGATGGAGAGAAAGGAAGAGACGTAGAAATTAATATTGTAAGGAAGGTCAGAAGACTGAACGGAAAAAGGAGAAACATGAGGAACGAAGATAGAATAAAGAAAAGAAGGAATGAAGAAAAATGAAACACTGATTATTTGTTGGAATAGATCTATCGAATGATAAAGCGAAGTATGAGAGAGGGAAAGAAAAAATAAAGAAAACGAACTTAAAAAGGAAAGACAGGAAGAAGAATAAAATGATAAAGGAAGAAGAATATGACTTCAGATAAAACAACCATAACCATTACCAGGTGAAAGTCATGACATCACCACCACCACCATCAACAACAACAGTAAAAAGTGTTAACAGTGTGAAAGAGAAGTTTAAACACAATATGACTAACCATGTGGAAGAGTAAACATGGAAAATCAGGCAACAGAAAACCTGTTTGCTTATAACGTGTTTGCTCAATGATTTAATCGTTTCGCCGAGCACCAGTGACCTGCGGAACAAAAAGAATCGCTCTGCGTACGTACCGGATCGTCCTGCTCACTCCCAACGTAAGAAAGTAACGATCAATGCTGTGTTTAAAGGGAAGGAAGAGCAGGAGGTGAGGGAGGACGAGGAGGAGATGGCTGTGATGGTGGTACGGGCTGTGATGATAGCGGCGGTGTTAGGGGTGTTGGTGCTGCTGATGGTGGTGGTGAAGGTTAAAAAGACTGGTGAAGACATTGTGGGTGAGAGAGAGAGAGAGAGAATAATGGTGCAAATGCGAGAAAAGAATGTTTTTTTTTTTTTTTTAAGGATGAGATGGAGGAGAAGAATGTGGAAGAGGGCACACATCGTTATACTACAGTTGTCTGCCAGTTTTCTTTCGAGTCAGGAGGGGAAGCAAAGGAGGAGGAAAAGGAGAGGAGATTCAGTTTGGGTGAGGAGAGGAAAGAGGAGGAGGGAAAGGAAAAAAAGGTGGAGGAAAAAGGAGGAGGAAAAGGAGAAGAAAGAGAAGGATGAGAAGGAAGAGATGGAGGGAAAGGAAGAAAGGTGGAGGAAAAAGGAGGAAAAGGAGAAGAAAGAGAAGGAAGAGGAGGAGGGAAAGAAAAAAAGGTGGAGAAGAAAAGGAGGAGGAAAAGGAGTTAAAAAATGAAGGAAGAGGAGAAGGAAGAGGAGGAGGAAGAGGAGGAGGGAAGAAAAAAAAAGATGGAGAAAAAGAGGAAGGTCATATTTTTACCTTCTGGAACATCAGGGGAAAAAAAATGCCATAAGTATCAACAACTGCTATTTCCCATCTCTGTTTTTATTTTATTCTCCTTATCCTATTTTCATGTAATGTCCTTTTCCTGATCTTGTTCTTGTTACAATTTCATATTGTTTCTTTTTCCTATTTTTTTTCATTAAGAGTTTTAATGTTTTCGTTCTCCCATTTCTTATTTTCCTAACCTTTTTTTTCTTCAAACATTCCAATGACTTCATTTTATCAGTTTTTATTTAACAGTCCTTTGCTTAGTTATTTCATTCTTATGTGTAATTTGCAAACAAAGAAAATGAAGAGTTCTGAACGAAAGGAAAAGCAAGCGCAACACTCTCTCTCTCTCTCTCTCTCTCTCTCTCTCTCTCTCTCTCTCTCTCTCTCTCTCTCTCTCTCTCTCTCTCTCTCTCTCTCTCTCTCTCTCTCTCTCTCTCTCTCTCTCTCTCTCTCTCTCTCTCTCTCTCTCTCTCTCTCTCTCTCTCTCTCTCTCTCTCTCTCTCTCTCTCTCTCTCTCTCTCTCTTTCTCTCTCTCTCCTATTATAGTCTTCGATCCTCCTCATCTCATTACCCTTTATTCATCCACCGCTTTCCTCTTTACTTTCTTTTTCTTTACCTTCCTTTCCTTCCCTTTCCTTCCCTTTCCTTCCCTTTCATCTCATTCCATTCCATTATTTTGCTATCACGTATATTCTTTTCTTTTTTCATCTTTTTTTTTAGTAAAGAAGACAGCTCAAGGGCATAAGATAATTTACCTTTCCTTCTTTCGTTTTCCTTTGCTCACAATTCCTTTCTTTCTTATGTATTTTTCCGATTTTACCTTCCTCTATTTTTTTCCTCTTTTACCCTCCCTTCCCCTCCTCCCTCTCTCTCTTTTTCCCTATTCCTCCTGCATGTCCCCGTCTTTTCTCCCACCCTTCCCTGGGTCTCGCTATTCAGTGCAACTTCGCCTCGTGTGTTATTTTTGTCTCTCTCTCTCTCTCTCTCTCTCTCTCTCTCTCTCTCTCTCTCTCTCTCTCTCTCTCTCTCTCTCTCTCTCTCTCTCTCTCTCTCTCTCTCTCTCTCTCTCTCTCTCTCTCTCTCTCGCTGGGGTGATTCAGTTTGGCTACGTTTGTTCATTTTTACACTCATGGATACTGTTATGTGTTTTTTTCATGCTTTTTCTGCTCGTCGTTTTTTCTTGTTTTGTTTTTCTCTTATTCTTCTTCCTTCTTCAGTTTCCTTCCTTTCATCCCCCTCTTCCACCCTCCCTTTATCCACGTTGGGTAAAACAAGCACAAATTTAAAGGCAAAGAGAAAAAAAAAGGGAAAATATACAGATCGAAATAGAAACATTTTGCTTGTTTACACAGGAGAGAGAGAGAGAGCGGTAAAAGTATACATAAATGGAAAGGTAAATTGACTTCATGTTTCCAAGCGCTTCAGTTCGTATGTAGAATAATATTCCATTTTAATGTAAAAAAAAAAAAGAGGTAAATAGAAACATTTTTAATCGTACATTCTATCACTGACTTTCCCACTTTTATTCAAGTTTTCTTTACCTCTTTCGCTGGTTACTTACTTGCTGGAATTATATTTGCCTGTTTATCCATTACACTTTAATTATTTATTTATTTATGCATTTTTATATACATTTTTATTACAAACTAGATATGTACTGTCAAATTTTGTACACACACACACACACACACACACACACACACACACACACACACACACACACACACACACACACACACACACACACACACACATACACACACACCTCTGTTGTTCATTGATCTTCCTTTCAAAACAAATTCGTCTCTCCACCCTTGAACCGTTGCCTCCAGGCTCCATTGCACATTTTTTTCAAACAAAAGACCTTCCCCACTTGAATTACAAAACTCAAGGCTACAGAAAGTTAACCTCTGACTTTACCATAATTTTTTGGATGGGACAGAAAAACTTTGTGTTCTTCATAGCTTCAAAAACTCAATTTCTCCTCCTGACAACTCGAAACAATCTACTACACACTCTTACATTTTTCCTATTCTTAGATAACACTCAGTTGTCCCCTTCTTCAACACTAAATTTTATCGGTCCATTCTATAACTCAAACTCTTAACTTTAAACTTCATATCTCATTTTTTACATAATCAGCTTCTTCAAGTTTAGGCGTCTTGTATTCTCCAGCATTTCTTTTCTCGTCCTCTCAGTTGTTAACCATATACATGGGCCTTATCTGCCCCTATATGGAATATGTGTTTCATATTTGGGGGAGGGAGGATGAACTTAAACAGACTTTCTAGACAGATTACAGTCAAAGATTTTTCGCCTCTTCAATTCTCTTTTTACCGACTCTCTTCTCCATCTTTGTAAAACCCGCCGCATTATTGTATCTCTTTCTATCTCCTACAATTATTTTCATGCCAACTGCTCTTCTAAACTTTCATCTTCATGCCTCCCCCATTCCTGCTGCCTAGCTGCATAAGACTTTTATTCTAGCTCACCTCTATGGTGTTCAAATCCCTTATGCAATAGTTAACCAGTATCTTTATCCTTTCGTCCTTTTTGCTTGTAAACTCTGGAACAGTCTTCCCTCGTTTGTATTTCTAACTCCCTTTGATTTTCAAGAAGGGAGTATAACGACACCTTCTGAAGCATGTTTTTTTTCGAAATTGCTTTCATCTTTCTTTTATTGTGGAGCAGTTGTTCTGTTTTTATTTCTGACCGTTGCTCATGTTGTAATACTCTCTCTCTCTCTCTCTCTCTCTCTCTCTCTCTCTCTCTCTCTCTCTCTCTCTCTCTCTCTCTCTCTCTCTCTCTCTATCTCTCTCTCTCTCTCTCTCTCTCTCTCTCTCTCTCTCTCTCTCTCTCTCTCTCTCTCTCTCTCTCTCTCTCTCTCTCTCTCTCTCTCTCTCTCTCTCTCTCTCTCTCTCTCTCTCTCTCTCTCTCTCTCTCTCTCTCTCTCTCTCTCTCTCTCTCTCTCTCTCTCTCCTGGGCTCGACATCACAGCTGCACTGGACTCTCCGCTGTGGCCTCTAATGACTCACTCTTTGTTCTCCACGGATGAGGCGACTTCTTCAGTGGGCAGTAAGACCTTCACAACCGCCAACAGACTCTCTGCTCTCTGGAGAACGTCGAATTCTTTCTTTAACGCCTGGAACGATTTCTACAGTAGACTTTTTCAAAGGGACGGATACACCCTGTCCCCCATCAGGGCAACCCCATTTGGAAAGCTCCTCAACAACGAGTTTCAATGCGTAGCCTAAGAAACAAATTTGATGAACTGCGATGTCTTGATCGTGTAAAACCGTAGAGGGGTGTGTCGCCCTTTTGTCAAAAAGCTACTTGCAACCTACTGACAAATAACGTTGAACATTTGTGCGTGCGCGCTAAACATTAGTCAATTTAAATATATATCTAACCCTTACAGGCCCTCCAGGGCAATCGGCGATCTTGAAATACTTAAGGCAGGCAGTCACTTAACAACGACTCGACTCACTGACTAGACTTTAACCTCCCCCCCCCCCTATTATCGGACTGCGACACTGTCGGAAGGTGAGTGAGTCCCAGAATGACAATTTCTAGAGGAAAATTAACATACTTTGACCTTGTTATAGCCCAAGATAATAACCCTAGTCATGTCACGATAGGAGAACACCCGGTTCCTGCGGATAAAACTAGTGCGCGTTGACATTAGAGCTCAAACATCGGTGACTGAAAAAAAAAGTTAAGGTGCCCAATTTCAAAGCCAACAACAGAAATCCGACGAAAAAAATAATGATATGCAACTATCAGATGACGGCAATGCAGAGGGACGCTAGCTAAACTTTAAAAATCACTTTACTCACTCAGCAGGACACATGTCCCCTTTGCGAAGAAGCAATTAACACTAATAAAGTCTTGCGTTTAATAATAACAGTCCTCCCCCATCACCACCAACACCAGTACTAATGTAAATCCCGAGCATGCATTGTCTAACTTGTTTGATAAAGTCCGCATCATAGTGCTTTACAAATAAAGCAAAATAGGTTGGACGGTCAGGTAAAACCCAATGGATCATAATTGGTTGAGCAACACACAAAAGAGTAGTGATTGTGACATTTAACTCAGAGTGGGCGCTCAATCTGTCACTAGTGGCGTCCTCTCGGTTCTCTGGCCCAGTGCTCTTTCATTTATTCATCAACGATGGATGTTGGACCTAACAACCGCATTAGTAAATTTGCAGACGACACAAGATTGGTGCACGGTTCTTCACTGATCGAAGACAGGCAAGCCTCCAAAGAGGATTGTACAAAATTTCAGCTTGGTCGGATAAATGGGATGCCTTAACGTAGAGACAAGTGCCAGGTCCTAATAAAAGTTTGATTACGAAATGCGCGGCGTTAAACTCAAAAAGCGTTCAATGCGTCAAGGACTTGGGGGTCAAAATCGCGTCAAACCTCAAATTCTCACAGCAATGCATCGATGCAGCAAATAATTAAAAGACTTTTAAATAAAGATGTAATACTCCCGCTCTACAACGGTTTAGTTTAGTCCCGCCCCACTTTATGCGATAGAAGTTTTTTGGTCCCAACCATGCAAAGGATATGGTGTTCAGCGTCGGGCAAAATTAAATATCCCTTCCGCAACAAATCCTACGAACGAAAGGCTTTCCTACCCTTACATGTTCTCTCTGCTTGTGTCCCTCCCGAGAAAACTGATCCGAATGTCTTAAAATACTTAATGCTCAGATGTAGACAAGTAAATTCAGACTGCACCAAATTTTTCTTCACCAACGTTGTAGTGCGAGAATGGAATAAGCTCCCATCATCAGTGGTCAGTGTAACACGATTGACTCCTACAGACCACCAAAAGTCTGACCATGGGGTCTGTGTGGTCTGATTTTCTATGTAAATCTCTCTCTCTCTCTCTCTCTCTCTCTCTCTCTCTCTCTCTCTCTCTCTCTCTCTCTCTCTCTCTATCTCTATCTCTCTCTCTCTCTCTCTCTCTCTCTCTCTCTCTCTCTCTCTCTCTCTCTCTCTCTCTCTCTCTCTCTCTCTCTCTCTCTCTCTCTCTCTCTCTCTCTCTCTCTCTCTCTCTCTCTCTCTTTTATTGTTTATTTATCCTCTTTCGGTAGGGAGAGGAGAGCGAAGACATAAAAAAGAGGGGGAAGGAGAAAATGGAGAAGATAGAATATGAGGAAAAGTGAGAACCATGAATGGGGAACAGAAGGAAGAGGAGGAAGAGGAGGATGAGAAGGGAGAAACAAAGGGAAGTGTGGGAAGAGAGCAGCGTCCAAGCACAAGATCTCTTATCACCTTTCCTTTATTTACTGTTTTCCTCTCTCTTATACTGCTACTCTCTCTTTCCCCACTCAAACTCTCCTTTTCTTTCCCTCCCCGACCTTTCCCTCCATATTCTCTTCCCTGCCTAAACCCCAATCCTCCTCCTCCTCCTCCTCCTCTTCGCCCTCTTCCTCCTCCTCTGCCATCACGTCTAACAATGTATCTAAATTTGTGAGGAAGAGAAATACGTGTTTCGGGGGAGAGGGGAAGGGAGGAAAGAGAAGGAATGGAGAAAGGACAAAACACTTGGCTTGGAGGTAAAGATTAAGACCGGTTTTACAGCTAAAGGTGGACTGGACATGGCGGGGGATAAGAGGAAGGGAAGGAGGGAAAGAATGAGGATGGATGGAGGGAAGGGAGAGTAGGAGGAGAGAGAAGTGAGGGGAGAGGAGGGAAAGTGAGAATAAGAGGCCACAAGGAATGAAGGAGAAGGGGAAAGGAGAGAAAGAACGGAGGAAAAGACGGAAGGAAGGAGGAAGAACGAAAATAAAGAAGAGAGGTAAAGAGGGAGGAGGAGGTGTGAGAACAAGTAGAGGACGTAGAGAAGGAAGGAGGAAGAGAAATGGGGTGAGAAAATTGGACATCAACTGATATTGGGGAGAAGGAGGAAGGAAGAAGGAAGGACGGAAGAGAATGGTAGAAACGAAGAAGTAGGAAGGACAGGAAGGAAAGGGAATGGTATCAAAGAAAAGAGAGCTTGAAAACTGGAAAAGGACGACAAGAATGAAAGGAGGGATGGAGAGTATTGGAGTATAAGGAGAATGGGGAGAAGAATGGAAGGGAAAGACAAGATGTGTGAGAGAGACAGACAGACAAACAGACAGACAGACAGACACAGACAGACAGAGGGATAGAGACAGAGACGGAGAATGCACAGTGAAGACAAGTTGAATAAAAGTCGTGAAAAGCTTAGGGATGGAGAGGTAGTGAAGGAAAGGGGAAGCAAGGAAAGAAAGGGAGAGGAAAGAGAAGGGAAGCTTTACAAATGCCTTGACATGGGAGAGTAAAGGGAAACAATTAACCAGGTGAGACAGATGAGGGGAAGGGAGCGGAGGGGAAGTGAGGGAAGCGGAGGAAGGGAGAGAAAAGAGTGAAGGTAAAACATGGGAAAACAAGGGAATGAGGGGAGGGAAAGTAGGGGATAAAAGATAGGATAAAAACATCAGGGAAAGGAAGGGAAAGAAAGGAGGAAAAGCAGAGGAAAGGGAAAGGAAGGAATGAGAGAAAGTGTGATAAGGACAGAAAGAAAAAGATAAAGAAGGAGAAGGAAGGTTAAACAAACAGACTAAAAGAGGGGAGACGAGGACGTAAAACAAGAGAGAATCTTTTACTTATCTCTATACCGTTTGAGGTGTTGATTTTTCTCCTCCTCCTCCTCCTCCTCTTGCTATTCCTCCTCCTCCTCCTCCTCTTGCTATTCCTCCTCCTCCTCCTCTTCTCCCTTCGTCTCCTTTACCCTTTTTCATCTCTGTCTGACCTCTCCCTCTCCCCTTCCACTTTCCAATCCTTTCCCCTTTCACTGACAAAATTTACTTCCACCTTCTCTTCTTCCTCTCCCTCCTCCTCCTCCTCTTTCTCCTCTTTCTCCTCCTCCTCTTCTTCCTCATTCTCCTCCTCCAAAACTACATTTACTCCCCAGCTGAATTTAGAGCGTATATATTTTTTTCTTTTCCTTTCTTCCGCCTTTCTCTCTCTCTCTCTCTCTCTCTCTCTCTCTCTCTCTCTCTCTCTCTCTCTCTCTCTCTCTCTCTCTCTCTCTCTCTCTCTCTCTCTCTCTCTCTCTCTCTCTCTCTCTCTCTCTCTCTCTCTCTCTCTCTCTCTCTCTCTCTCTCTCTCTCTCAATATCCAAGTGTAATTACTGTTTTTACGGCTTTTTCTTTCCGTTCTCTTCTATTTTGGTTTTGCTCGCAAGTCGAAGGGAAAATATTGTGTTGTTGTGAAAGGTGTGTGTGTGTGTGTGTGTGTGTGTGTGTGTGTGTGTGTGTGTGTGTGTGTGTGTGAGTGTGTGTGTGTGTGTGTGTGTGTGTGTGTGTGTGTGTGCGTGTGCCTTCATTAGAGATTAACGTATAACTTTACACCGGGCGTGACGTGGTGGCAGGGACTTGAAGGGGGGAGCATGCACTGTAGGGGGTGACAGGGGGGGACAGAGGTAGCTGGGATCAATAAAGCTTGGAAGGGAAAGGGATGGCAGGGCTAGTGGGATTAGGGTGGATGGAGATGACGCCGAGTAGCAGGGGAAGGATGGTAAGGGATTGTAAGGGACGGCAAAGCTAGTGGGATTGGAGAGGTTTGAGATGGCACCTAGTAGCAGGGGAAGGATGGTTGGAGACTATAAAATATGGCAGAGCTAATTGGATAGGAAAGGTTGGAGATAGCACCGAGTAGCACTGGTAAAAAGTGGTAAAAGTAATAGGGTAGGAAGTGCAATGGTGTGACAAGAGGAAGAGAGAGGAGGAGCTTGTGGGGCGGGGTCAAAGTGTGTTGGATACGAGTGCAGAATAGATTCAGAACTGTACGACGGGGGATGAGAGGGGACAATGGAGTAATTAGAAGTTAATGAAGGAGAAGGAAGGAGGAAAGGAAATATTGCAGTGGTTGAGGCAAAGGTAGCGGAAAGAGGGATGCTATGTGACGAGTGACATATTAAGTGGAAGAGAGGATGAGGGAGAGAGAAAAGGAGAAAGAGAAAAGTGGGGAGGGGAAGAGAGGCAAAGAGGAGAGTGAATTCAAAAGTAGAAGAGAAAAGATGGAAGACAAACATGCGAAAACTATTTTAAAGCCGAAAAGAGAAGAGAAAGACGAATGGAGGGAATAAAGGATTTTAGAGGACACAAAGTAGATGGAGAGAGAGAGAGAGAGAGAGAGAGAGAGAGCAATTACACAGACATTTAAGTAGCATGCCAATTAACACAAATTTGAATATACCGAACAAATATGGAAATCTAAAGAGAATCACATGTTCCTGCCATAGAGTTTATTTTGTGTAGCGATAGTCCACTTTCACGAAGGAGAGTCTAATATTTGCGCTTCCTTCTTTCACTTCCCTCCTAACTATGTTTAATTTTTTCTCTCTCTCTCTCTCTCTCTCTCTCTCTCTCTCTCTCTCTCTCTCTCTCTCTCTCTCTCTCTCTCTCTCTCTCTCTCTCTCTCTCTCTCTCTCTCTCTCTCTCTCTCTCTCTCTCTCTCTCTCTCTCTCTCTCTCTCTCTCTCTCTCTCTCTCTCTCTCTCTCTCTCTCTCTCTCTCTCTCTCTCTCTCTCTCTCTCTCTCTCTCTCTCTCTCTCTCTCTCTCTCTCTCTCTCTCTCTCTCTCTCTCTCTCTCTCTCTCTCTCTCTCTCTCTCTCTCTCTCTCTCTCTCTCTCTCTCTCTCTCTCTCTCTCTCTCTCTCTCTCTCTCTCTCTCTCTCTCTCTCTCTCTCTCTCTCTCTCTCTCTCTCTCTCTCTCTCATTTCATATCACTCATTTTATCTTGCATATTAATCTTCCTTTTTGTTTGATTATCTCCTTTTTTAACCAATCTCTTTGTATTTTGTTCTATTCCTTCTCCTTATTCTTCTACTCCTCCTCCTCCTCACTCTCCTCCTCCTCCTCCTCCTCCTCCACCTCCTCCTCCTCCTCGGGTATGCGGGTGAAGTGTTTTCACCTCAGGGAACTAGACGTCCCTGCCCTGCATATTCTCAGGTCACCCTTGGACAAGGTGTAATACCTGATCTGTCTCCCGTGCCAGGGTCACGATGAAGCCTCTGGGCAACAGCAGTGGTGGATTGGACTCCAGGCAGAGGATCTCTTTATGAGACAATGGCTGGAGTTCCAGGGTCCTAGTCAGCTGGACCATGCCTAATTATTTAGGCCTGCGGTGTAGAGGAGTGTGGCGACCTCTACACTAAAAAGCCTCCCTGGGAACCAGTTGTCGGTGTGAGCTCCCCGTCCCTCCCCTCTATTGACGGTACTCCCATCCCTATTCTGCATAACAGCTGGTTTTTGTTTTCTCCTGAAAAAGATGTCTTCCGTGGGCCATTTGAGGTTGTACCTCCCGGCTTCTAGGTGGAGTTTCTGAGGGTTTTTCTTATACTCAAGGAATATTTCAGCTTTTTGGTCTCTCAGGAAGGGCGTCTGATACTCTCTAGAGTTGGTAGAGAACACCTGGTGACAGGTGCCACTGGCCAGGCCTCGAAAGGGTCGCAGAGTTGGGTTAGACGTTTCGAAAAGTGGGAACGAATTGCTGGTTCCTCTCCTCCTTGCCAGCTCTGCTCTGTTTGACTACGCCGGCCCGGTTCTATGGGACAAAACTTCGAGGACAATAGCTGAAAAGCACCGGGCTGTGAAAGTCTCTCTCGTGACCGAGGCTCAGGACAAGCGATTGGTCTTTGAGGCGTTTTCAAGACCCTGTGGGAGCGAGTTCCCAGTGTTGGAGGCATCTAGCACAGCAGTATCTAATTTCCATGCACAATTTTTATCCAACTCAATTTATGGTCACACTTTAAGTTATTTCGAAAGCGCTTTTAGTATTTGCCCAAACTGTAAACTCGCTTAAATTTCTAACAATGCCTTCGAACCTCCGTAAGTGTGACGTCTGTCCCGGACGATTTGCAGCTCAGTACTTCCAGCTGAGTAGAACTTGCCGCCTCTGCGTTCAGATATTACAGCTTCAGAAGGCTGTGACTGAATGGAAAGTCAAACATAATGATCTTGAAAAGAAATTCGAAGCCCTTCAGGAATTTGTTTCAAATAATGTGGTAGTGACTCCACCATCGATGGTGGAGAGGCCCTCCACCTAGACTGTGCCCTCTCCAGACGACCCTCCTGCTTCACGGGAGGACGTGTTACCTGCCTCACAGGTTGAATCCCAGCCTGCCTCACAGGCTAACCCCCAGCCTGCCTCACAGGACGACTGACAGCCTGCCTCACAGGACAACCGCCAGCCTGCCTCACAGGCTGACCCCCAGCCTGCTTCACAGGCTGACCCCCAGCCTGCTTCACAGGCTAACCTCCAGCCTGCTTCACAGGCTGACCCCCAGCCTGCTTCACAGGCTAACCTCCAGCCTGCTTCACAGGCTTACTCCCAGCCTGCCTCACAGGACAGCTTCCACCCTGCCCCACTTAACGCTTCTCTTCCTGCATCACAGGATGTCGGGATCCAACCTGTAAGGAATGGAGCCAAACCGAAGCAGGCAACCAAGAATTTACTGACCCCCACTACCTCCAATAGGTTCCAGGTGCTGGCAGACACCATGGAGGATGAGTTTGAGACTCGCCTAGTTGGAGACTCCATGGTGCGTGGCCAGCTGGTTGAGTTCTGTGGTCGTTCATCAAACGGCCGCAGAAAACGTTACTGCTATCCAGGTGCCAGACTAGACGACATCACCGCAGCGTGCGATGATGTCACGAGAAATGCCGACCGAAACATCCTCTTTGTCATTCACGCGGGAACAAATGACGTAAAGACAACCCGTTCTGAGGAACTGCTTGAGAAATACCGCCTCATGATCAAGCAGTATAAACGTAAAACGGATGCCAGTAACATCATAATCTCAGGAATCCTCCCGAGGGTCGGTGCCGAATCTAGCTTTTACAGTAAGGCCTTCAGCACAAACAACAGACTTCAGTCTCTTTGCTCACAAGAAAACGTCCAGTTCGCTAACTTGTGGAACAGTTTTTACTACGATTCAGACTTGTTCCTTCCTGATGGCATCCACTTAAGCCATGTTGGAGCAGCCCGTTTCGGGAGGCTGCTCTGTGACCAAGTGGCTCTTCGAAAGCCAAAAAACGCGGAGGCGAGAACACCAGCAGCCCCACCGTAAGGGAGCACTCAACCCGCAAAACCTCAGACTCGAATCACATTAAAGCTTGCTATGTAAACGCTCGCAGCCTACGTAACAAATTTGAAGACTTAGAAGTCCTCGCAGCTACAAATCATTATCACATCAACGGAGTCACAGAATCTTGGATAGACAATTCAAATAGAGATTTCATTGCGAAGTATAGATTACCGGGTTATACCATCTTTAGTCATGAAAGAGAGAACAGACAGGGTGGAGGCGTTATCCCTTATATCCACAACTCTCTCTATCCAGCATACGGGAAACAGATATTATAACCAATGTAGACACGGTCTTCATTGAAATTAAAAATGGATCTCGTAAAATAGTAATTGGACTTATCTACAGACCGCCAAGGCAGACTCTTGGTATTGACCACGCATTAAGTGAATTATTATTAGAAACAAGTAGCAGTTGCGAGCCAGTAATTATGGGGGACTTTAACTTGCCAGTGAAAAGATGGGGTGAACCGTTGAGCTCTCATACAGGGCTCGACCTGTACACAAATTTACTAGAAAGTGATTTGCATCAACACGGTCATGAACCGACTCGGGAAAATAATATACTTGACCTTATCTTTTCAACGACAGCTGATCTAGTTAACGAAGTAAATGTTGGTCCAATTTTTAGTTCTAGCGATCACCGAACAATCACATTCAGCATCAATATGAAAGAAAGTAAAGTAACTCCTAGTAAAGAAAAGGTGCCTGATTATCAGAGAGCGAATTTCGTAAGACTCCGATCAATTCTAAATAATTCTGACTGGACTGAAATCTCGGCGGAAACAGATTTTAATAAATCTTGGGGGGCCTTCACCACAATATTGAACAATGCCATAAGCATATGCGTACCCTATCGTAACAGACGTTCAGCTTTTAAGAAGAAACCCAAATGGTGGAATAACGAAATTCAAAACAGCATATCTCTTAAAAAAACACGTATACAGTAGATACATATCAACTCAGAGTGAGGCTGACAAACTAGAGTTGGGCAGAATTCGCCGCGAAACCAAGAAATTAATAAAACGGAGCAAGAAAAATCTTGAAGAATATATAGCGGAAACGAGTAAATCTAATCCTAAAGAATTTTTTAGCTATGTAAATAATAAAAAGTCACTCATTTGTGGTATCGGACCGCTTGCTAATGATAATGGTAACCACACGAACGATGAAAATTAAATGGCTACAATCCTAAATAACTTTTTCGCATCCGTATTTACCGGCGAAGATTGTTTATCACCTTAACCGCCGGAGGTTAGAAGGATCCAAAAGATGTTAAGTGGCGTGCTCCTCGTAAAAAGTGACATTTTACGCACAATTGGAAAGATTAAAGTAAGCAAAGCTCCTGGTCCAGACAAAATCTCCCCTAGGGTCTTAAAAGAAATCAAACATCAAATTTGTAAACCGCTCTCCATCATATTCAATAAATCTTTAACAGCTGGAAAAGTTCCGTCGGATTGGAAACTAGCAAATGTCACACCAATTTTAAAAAAGGGGGACAAGTCTCATCCAGGAAACTATCGACCAATTAGCCTGACATCGATTGTTTGTAAGTTAATGGAGACTATCATTCGCGACAATATGGTGAAATTCTTCGAAGAAAATAATATAATAAATAATTCGCAACATGGCTTCCGTAGTAAACGTTCGTGTTTAACTAAATTACTTGATTTTTTCCACTATATTTTTGAGGTGTTCGATGAAAGCAGATCAGTAGATATCATATATCTGGATTTTCAAAAGGCATTTGATAAGGTCCCCCACCAACGATTGCTCAGCAAACTATTGGCGCACGGTATCTCGGGTAACATTCACAATTGGCTTGTGGACTGGCTCTCTGAGCGGAAACAGAGAGTAGTTCTAAACGGTGTTACATCTAACTGGCTCGACGTCAGTAGCGGCGTACCTCAAGGATCAGTGCTTGGCCCCATGCTCTTCTTAATTTATGTTAATGATATCGATGATGGGCTCACTTGCAAAGTATCAAAATTTGCTGATGACACAAAAATTGCTAGTAAAGTAACTGCGACACTCGACGAAGAAGCTTTACAATCAGATCTAGATCGACTTGCACGTTGGGCCAATCAATGGCAAATGAAATTTAACGTTGACAAATGTAAAGTGTTGCACATCGGAAAAAATATCAATCGCGTTCGGTACGTAATGAATGGCAAACAACTTTCTGCAGTATGTAAAGAAAAGGATCTTGGAATCACTATATCAAGCGATTTAAAGCCCGGTCAGCATTGTTCAGAAGTAGTTACAACTGCAAACAAATTGGTTGGCTTCATCGGAAGAGTCTTTAATAATAAATCGGAAAAAGTAATATTAAAACTGTATAACTCGTTGGTTCGACCCCGTCTAGAGTACTGTGTACAGTTTTGGTCTCCCTATTACAGAAAAGACATAGAAAAGTTGGAACGGGTTCAACGAAGAGTAACAAAGATGATTCCTAGGTTGAGAAATTTATCATATGAACAAAGGCTTAAAGAAGTAAATTTATTCAGCCTGTCAAAACGAAGAAGGCGAGGCTATCTAATAGAAGTGTTTAAATGTTTAAAGGATTCAGTGATATTAATGCGGAAGATTACTTTACAATTGATCGATCAAATAGAACAAGAAGAAATCACAATTTGAAGATAAGTGGTAAAAGATTCTTGTCGCACGAAGCTAAACACTTCTTCTTCAATCGAGTTGTTAATGTTTGGAACTCTCTACCCTGTGATGTCGTTGATAGTACAACAGTTACGGCCTTCAAGAATAGATTAGACAAGTATTTTGAATCTTGCATACGTTCAGTTCACTCCCGTTGCAGCAAAGTGGCGATCAATGCGTTTCTTGAATGAGTTGATGCTCTCTGCGCTAACCACCTCTGCAGGGAGGCTGTTCCAGTGGCGAACAACTCTATTCGAGAAATAACTCCTGCCGATGTCGGTATTGCATCGCTTTGCTTGAATTTCTTTTCCGTTGTTTCTTGTTCTCAGGTTGCTGAGCTTGTTCAGGTACTTAAAGACTTGTATCATGTTTCCCCGCAGTCGTCTCTTTTCCAACGTGAAAAGGTTGAGTCGCTCGAGTCGCTCTTCATAGGGCTTCGTCCTCAGTGATGGTATCATCTTCGTGGCGCGGCGCTGTACTCTCTCAAGTAATTCTATGTCTTTCCTGTAATTTGGAGACCAGAATTGCACGGCGTATTCCAGGTGGGGCCTTACCAGCGAATTATACAAGGATAACATAACTCCCGGCGTCTTGTATTCGAAGTTCCTCGATATGAACCCAAGCATTGTATTGGCTTTCTTACAGGCGGACTTGCAGTGTTTTGTTTGTTCCAAGTCACTGCTGATGGTGACCCCGAGGTCCCTTTCCTCTTACACTACATGTAGTGGTTCGCCACCCATGTGGTATGTGTGATTGCTGTTTCTGGATTCGATATGCATTACTTTACATTTGGTAGTGTTGAAGGACATCTATTTTTCCGACCACCGAGTGATCAGGTCCAGGTCTCTCTGGATAATTTCGCGGTCTGCCGTCGTGAGGGCCTTCCCACCCACCTTTGTGTCGTCGGCAAATTTTGAAAGATTGGATTTTAATCCTAGTTCTAGGTCGTTGATATATATGATGAAGAGTATGGGTCCCAGCACTGACCCCTGTGGCACTCCACTTGTGACCGGGAGCCACTCGGATGCTTGTCCGTTGAGTACAACTCGTTGTTTTCTTCCAGTGAGCCAGTCTTTGATCCACGCTGTCAGGTTGTCGCCTAACCCCGCCGACTTGAGTTTCTTGAGGAGTCTTTCGTGTAGCACTTTGTCAAAGGCTTTTTGAAAGTCTAGATATATAACATCACTCGGGATATGATTATTCCAGTTTTCATAGATACCTTGGAAGAAGTCCAGTAAATTGGTTAAGCATAAGCGCTTATTCCTGAAACCGTGCTAAGCATCGGAAATGATGTTGTTGTCTTCAAGGAACCTAACGAGTTTGTCTCTAATGATCTTCTCGATGATTTTTCCGGCCACTGAGGTCAAGCTGATTGGTCTGTAGTTTAGGGCCACACTTTTGTCTCCCTTTTTGAAGATCGGTGTTACGTTCGCTTGTTTCCAGTCTTTCGGAACTTTGTTTTGTTGTAGTGACAGATTGTAGATGGCGGTGAGTGGCTTGAGGATTTGCTGCTTGAGTTCCTTGAGCAGCCTGGGTGACAAGTCGTCGGGTCCGGTGGACTTGTTTGTCTCGAGTTTGTCTAGATACTTTTTCACATCCCGTTCGTCGATTGTGCCAATTTCTAGGGGAGTAATTCCCATCGGTGGGGTAGGGCTCTCGGGTACGGACTGGGTGTTCTCGACCGTGAACACAGACGCGAAGTTTCTGTTTAGGATTTCGACCATTTGTCTGCTGTCCTGTGTTAGTACGTCACTTTCATCTTTTAGGGGACCGATATTGCTTTTTGTCTTCTTTTTGGTTCTTATATACGTGAAGAACTTTTTCGGGTTGGACTTGGCTTCGCGCGCAGTCTGCTTTTCATAGTCGCGTTTACGCTGGCGTATGAGAGTTCTGCAAGCTCTGAGGCTTTGATGGTACTGTTCGCGAGCCTCGTCAGTGCTGTTTCCTTTAGCAAGTTGTATTTTCTCTTCTTTAAATTAATCGCCTGTCGAACTTGGGTAGTCATCCATGGTGGGCTTGTGGCATTATTTGTTCTCCTAGTCTTCATGGGAACAGTTGTTCTCTCTACCTCTAGGAGTTTGTTCTTGAAACCGTTCCACGCGCCGTCCACAGGAGTGAGGTTCATGGGTTCCCATGTTGTCTGGGTTAGCAGCTCACGAGCGAGATTAAAATTGGCTCTTTTGTAGTCTGGAATCCTGGACGTGTTTTCGGTGAGTTCATGGTCTGTTCTGATCTTTAGGCGAATTAGGTTATGGTCGCAACCACTTAGTTTTTCGCCGACCTGACATTCACGTGTGAGATCTGAATCACTCACGAGTACTAGGTCTAATAAGTTATTGTCTCTTGTCGGTTGGGTAACAATCTGAGTTAGAAAAGTGTCCTCTAACATTTCGAGCAATCTGTTACCCTCCCGATCTCCAATCATCGAGGTCCAGTCAATGTTGGAACAGTTAAAGTCCCCGATAATGACTGACTGTTTGTTTTGTGTTATGGTGTGAATTTCCTCGTACAGCGCTTCGTCGTCCGCTGCTTGTTGCTTTGGAGGTCTGTAAACGGTTCCAATCGTTATTTTGTTGTGGGAGAAGGAGGAGGAGGAGGAGGATAAGGAGGAGGAGAAGGAGGAGGAGGAGGAGGAGGAGGAGGAGTACAAAGGAGTACAAAGGAAAAGCAAACAGCAACAGACCTCTTGGTCCTAACTAGGCTGTTTGTTGTTGCTACCATCTACTCTAATCTACGAGTCAGAGACACAGAACAGCAAAGGCGAAGGCTCCTCCCCTCCCACCAGTCCCTCCAGCCGAGGCTGGCACGAAAAGAAAGAATATCATGTAGTTTAGAAAAACTGCAATGGAATTGTACATGGACAGAAGGAAGATCATACACGACAACTAAGCTAACACAACTTTCTGTTAGACCGGAGCAAAATACCGGATGTTTGGGTCAGCTTCTAAATATTTGTCTAGTCGGTTTTTGAACGTGCAAATAGTTTCGCTTTCGACGACGTTTTGAAGTAAACCATTCCATACATTGATGACACGGATGAAGAAGAAGTGTTTTGATTCATTTGAGTTGAAACGTTTCCTCGTTATTTTGCATCCATTGTTTCTTGTTACACTTGATTGAGAGACTGTAAAATAATCATGAACATTAACGTTATCGAATCCCTTGAAAATTTTAAACACTTCCATAAGGTCACCTCTTAGCCTGTGCTTTGATTAGCTGAATAAATTCAGTTCTTTAATTAAGTTTGTCTTCGTACGGTTTGTTTCGCAGTCTAGGGATCATTTTTGTTGCTCGACGCTGCACCCTCTCGAGTTTATCTATATCTTTTCCGTAATAGGGAGACCAAAACTGAACGCTATACCCAAGATGTGGGCGAACTAACGAATTGTACAGTGTCAATATTACTTTTTTTCTGATTTGTGTTCAAATGTACGACCAATAAATCCGATCAGTTTGTTGGCAGTTTTTACTACTTCTGTTCAATGTTGACTCGGTTTAAGATCGTTTGAAATTATTACACCAATATCTTTTTCTTTGCTGGCTTCAGAAAGTCGCACTCCGTTAATTTGATAATGAATACGATCGTTGTTGATTCCGATGTGCATAACCTTGCACTTTTCAATATTGAAATTCATTTGCCATGTTCGTGCCTAACTGCTTAAACGTTCGAGATCAGCTTGGAAGTGTTCTTTATCCATTGTTGTAGTGATTCTGCTGACTATTTTTGTGTCGTCGGCAAATTTCGATATTTTACACGATAGCCCCTCGTCAATGTCATTTACGTACACTAAAAACATAACAGGTCCCAACACGGACCCCTGTGAAACACTGCTATTGACATCTCGCCAGTCAGATGATATACTACTATTCATAACAACTCTCTGTTTACTGTCGGTAAGCCAGTCTTTGAGCCACTTATGAATATTACCAGGTATACCGTGAGCTTGCAATTTACTAAGGAGGCGGTTGTGAGTGACTTTGTCAAATGCTTTCTGAAAATCCAAATATACAATGTCTACCGATTGACTTTCATCGTATACATTAAAGATGTAGTTGAAGAAACCGAGAAGGTTAGTCAAACAGGAACGTTTGTTTCGAAACCCATGTTGCGAATCCTTAATTAGTCTGTTATCTTAAAAAAACTCTACCATTTTTCCACGAATGATCGTCTCCAAAATTTTGCACACGATTGTCGTTAAACTGGTCGGTCGATAATTACCTGGTTGGGACTTGTCGCCTTTTCTAAAGATAAAAGTTACGTTAGCGAGTTTCCATTTTAGTGGTACATTTCCTGTGTCTAGTGACTTTGAGAATATGTTCAAGAGGGGCTTGCTGATCTGATGTTTTGCCTCTTTAAGAATACGCGGGGATATTTTATATGGACCGGGCGTTTTTTTTGCTCTAATATTATTGATAATTTGTACTATATCACTTCCTACAATGTCGCTAATACTACTCAAGGATGTATCATCAATATATCTAGGGGCTTCCGGTTGCCTTTCGGATAGGATATCTTCAGTAAAAACGGAGGCAAAAAAATCATTCAATATGTTAGCGATTTCTTTATTATCATTCGTGGATTCGCCATTTACAGTTGCTATTGGGCCAATACTGGGGGTGAGAACTTTTTTAATTTTGCCGGCGCTTGCAATATGAAGCTCTAGGTTTCTTTTATTGAGACGTATGATTCGTTTTGTTTATCAGCGTAATCTTTCAAATTCAATTTTGTCTGTTTCATTATTTGTAATCAAGTATTTGCGACGCGCTCGATTTTTATTCTCAATTTGGCGTTTGAGTTGATTGTTCCACCACTTAGGCTTCCAGTTGGCTGTTGGTCGTCTTTTACGGAATGGTACGCATAAATTCACGGCTCTACTTAAGGATTATGTGAATGTTTCCCAAGCTTTATTTATATCTGAGGCTGCAGAAATTTCGCTCCAGTCTGCATTCGCTAGTAAATTTCTTAGTTAGTCAAAGTCCGCACGTCGGTAATCAGGTATTCTTTCTTCACTCGTGTTCATGTCCTCTTTTATTTTTATTTTAAACAAAATCATTCGATGATCGCTGTCGCTGAATTCTGTACCAACATTGAGATCTTGAACTAGGCTTTCTTTAGTTGTGAGCACTTAAGCAAGGATGTTATTTTCGAGAGTTGGTTTATGCACATGCTGATAAAGCGCACATTCTTATAATAATAATAATAATAAGGAGGAGGAGGAGGAGGAGGAGGAGGAATACATTGGAATACATAGGAATACATAGGAGGAGCGGACACCAGAAGACCTGGCGGTCTATGGCGAGGGTGTCTGTTTACTACTGCTACTACTAGTAATCTACGTGTGGTAGGACAGGATGGAGGGGAAGGAGGTAGCATACTCAGACAACTGAAGCAGTAACAAGTCCTTCTCTTACTAATATTCTCCTCCTCCTCCTCCTCTTCCTTCCACTCCGCTTCCTCCTCTTCTTCTTGCTCCATCTTCATAATGAAACAAAGAGAAGATATCCACATTAGGAGGTGCTGAGATTGACGTCTTCCTCATTCCAATCTTCATAACTCCTCTTCCTTCTCCAGAACCATTATCACCACTACCTCCATCACTCCAACACCACCACTACGACCACCATCACAAACCATGTGCGTTTCTCTCCTCCTAAGACCGCATTTTTGCTTTCTTCCCTTCTGCTCCTCCTGTACCTTCCCCTTCGTCTCCTTTTACTTCAGTTTCCTGTTGATGAAATATATGCTGAGTTTGTGAGCCTCCTTATGTGTGTGCGTGTGTGTGTGTGTGTGTGTGTGTGTGTGTGTGTGTGTGTGTGAGAGAGAGAGAGAGAGAGAGAGAGAGAGAGAGAGAGAGAGAGAGAGAGAGAGAGAGAGAGAGACTCAGTCTTTGTGTTTCATCTCTTGTCATCAGAATAAATATTTAGACAACAATATGGAAATTACGCAGAGAGAGAGAGAGAGAGAGAGAGAATCTCTCTCTCTCTCTCTCTCTCTCTCTCTCTCTCTCTCTCTCTCTCTCTCTCTCTCTCTCTCTGTCAGTCGTGAGGGTTCCTCCTGTCCTGCAGGGGAGTACACGTTGGCCAAACCTGCTTCATGAAGGTACTCGCTCAGGGCGACACCTGGACTATCGACCCGCTTGTTCCTATTGTTCTAGTGCGGCGTTTTTGTTTTTTGTTGACGAGCTTAAACGCGAAATATCTGTGTTGAGGACTCACCGTAGTCTTGGTTTATTTTTGTGTATACGTAACCTACAAGGCTCACTTTACTGTTCTGTTTAGTTAAATCCTTCCCTGTGTTCTGCCGTGTTGTGTTAACGCGTTCATTGGGCTCTGTTGTGTCGTATCAACGCGCTCCTGTATTCAAACTCGCAGTGTGTGTTTACCCACGTGTATAAAGTATACTCCTGATGAAATTGCTTTGTTGCTGTTCTAACTCATCTGCCCCTGAAGTCAGTGGGATAGCGTTTCTCAACTCCTCTAGGATCTAGATCACCATTCCCATGGATCTTATCCCCTAGCTCCTTCCAGATTAAATTGTAATCCTATAATAATCTCCACGTGACCTGAAAACGGTGTTGTTTGTTAATACCGACGGGCCCTTACATATAAACACAGTTTGCACCATTCGCTGATCGTCTGATATTTATTATAGTTTTATTACAATTCTGCACAGTTTACGAGTGTAGCTGTCAAATTAGGGACCCAAAGAGGCACCCTCTCCGACCCCGCCTACCTGCTGGAATGACTCCATTTGCTCCACCTCATCCCCTGCTCCTACCCACTAAGCTCCCCTCCCTTATGCTGTCCTTATCCTAGCCAGTTTCATTCATCATGGCGTTGAAAAGGTGTTCATCGTGTTCTAATATTTTTTCTCCAACTTCTTTACAGTTCGTTCGCTTGTTTGTCGAGTGAGCCAGTGTAACCGATATCAAGGAAGCAAAAACTAATGCGCAAGACGAGCTATAAGTTGTTCAGGAAGAGAATCAAGCTAATCCACACTTTGAAACTTTCCAGTTCATTCATGCGAACATCGGCTTATCGTCCGATCCTCTCCCGCCACCCCTGAACTCTCATTTTCGCCATTGACTGAAGACTCCTCGTCAGAGGAGAGTGTCAGAGACACCACCGATACGGGCTTCACAGTAATGAAATGAGCTGCCAGACCTGCTCGCCGTGTCATTTACCCTACTTATTGCTTTAACGGATTTGCCATTTCGATGAAATGTGATACGAATCTTTATCTATCTCCACAGGTAACGGCAACGCCACATACTCCTTTTAAGCGAGAACAGAACACCGTTAGCCAAACCAATCCGCCGAAAGGCTTCTGACCGCGACTCGCCGTTTTTTTCTGTTCTACTCAACCAAGGTACGTGAAATTGTGCAAAATCTCAATGTTCTCACCACACAATAATTTATAAACTGTACTTTTTCGTCCAGTAACTCTTCCAACGCCTGTACTTTTTTTGGGGGTGGGTGGGTATTGTCCCGAGACGCCTGAATTCACAATAGTTTGGTATCCTTGTTCAATACCTCGGGAGCCACCACCAGAACCTCCAGCAGAGAAGGAGGAGGAGGAGGAGGAAGAAGGTATAGGAAACGTAGGGAAAGTTATGGAAGGAAGAGATAAAGTATGCAAACAGACGCGGAAAGAATTTGGTAAAGGATAAAATTTTTAATGCCTAAAGAATGACATGTGTTCGCGTGTTTGTTTACTTCATCCGAGTATTATGGTTGAAGAACAACACTTACTTTTAATTTTGTAATTATTATTATTATTATTATTATTGTTATTATTAGTATTACTATTATTATTATTATTATTATTATTATTATTATTATTATTATTATTATTATTATTATTATTATTATTATTATTATTATTATTATTATTATTATTATTATTGTTGTTGTTGTTGTTGTTGTTGTTGTTGTTGTTGTTGTTGTTGTTGTTGTTGTTGTTGTTGTTGTTGTTGTTGTTGTTGTTGTTGTTGTTGTTGTTGTTGTTGTTGTTGTTGTTGTTGTTGTTGTTGTTGTTGTTGTTGTTGTTGTTGTTGTTGTTGTTGTTGTTGTTGTTGTTGTTGTTGTTGTTGTTGTTGTTGTTGTTGTTGTTCATATTAGTAGGTAGAGAGTAGCAGTAGCAGGAGTAGTAGCAATAGTATGTGAAGTAGTAATAGTGGTAGAGGTAGCAGTGGTAGTGGTAGCAGGAGTAGCAGCAGTAGTAGGTGAAGTAGTAATAGTGGTAGAGGTAGCAGTGGTAGTGTTAGCAGGAGTAGTAGCAATAGTATGTGAAGTAGTAATAGTGGTAGAGGTAGCAGTGGTAGTGGTAGCAGGAGTAGCAGCAGTAGTAGGTGAAGTAGTAATAGTGGTAGAGGTAGCAGTGGTAGTGGTAGCAGGAGTAGTAGCAGTAGTAGGTGAAGTAGTAATAGTGGTAGAGGTAGCAGTGGTAGTGGTAGCAGGAGTAGTACCAGTAGTAGGTGAAGTAGTAATAGTGGTAGAGGTAGCAGTGGTAGTGGTAGCAGGAGTAGCAGCAGTAGTAGGTGAAGTAGTAATAGTGGTAGAGGTAGCAGTGGTAGTGGTAGCAGGAGTAGTAGCAGTAGTAGGTGAAGTAGTAATAGTGGTAGAGGTAGCAGTGGTAGTGGTAGCAGGAGTAGTAGCAGTAGTAGGTGAAGTAGTAATAGTGGTAGAGGTAGCAGTGGTAGTAGTACCTGTACCTGCACCAATGGCAAAAACACAAAACACCAAGAGAAATAACAACATTAATAACGGAATTCAAGGAAGGGAAAAAGCAAAGCGAAAGAAGGAAGGGAGCACGGAGGAACAAAGGAGGGAAGGGAAAAAAAGAAGGGAAAAAACACCGGCAGGAGGAAACACACACATAAGGTACAATCAAGCAAATCCTTACCTGGAGGGAACACAACACACCTTCCTCCTTCCCTCCATCCTTTCCTCCATCCTTTCCTCTCTCACAATATTTTCCCGCCATCTGTGTTTCCACCTTTTCTTAATATTTTTCGTCCTATATCTTACGCCTTCAGTACACCTTTTTCCATCCTTCTATAGCTATTTATCTCCCTCTGTCCATCTTTGTTTCCAATTATCTTTTCCTGCTTTACATGTTTCTTTCCCTCTCTTCGTTTCTCCTTTCCTCTTCCCCTGCTTATTCTTCCTCGCCTCTCATTTCCCCTCCATCTGCTCAGGTCTCCTTCCTTTCGTTTCTCATTGCATCAATTTCTTTACTTCCTTTCTTTAATACCTTCCTTCTTTCTTCAACTTTTTTCTCTCAGTCCATTCATCTTCCCTCTCTTTTTTTCCTTCTTCCCTCATTCCATTTACTTTCTTCCCTCCCCTCCCCTTCTTTCCCATTTACTTTCTTCCCTCCCCTCCAAGGAAAGAAAAAAAGTAAAAATAGAAAATAGAATGCCGAAAATATACGTAATCTCTCTCTCTCTCTCTCTCTCTCTCTCTCTCTCTCTCTCTCTCTCTCTCTCTCTCTCTCTCTCTCTCTCTCTCTCTCTCTCTCTCTCTCTCTCTCTCTCTCTCTCTCTCTCTCTCTCTCTCTCTCTCTCTCTCTCTCTCTCTCTCTCTCTCAAAACAAGCAAGCAGAGCAAACAAAAAAAGAGGCAGGAAAGGGGAGAGTGGATGGAGCTAAGGGCGACGAGATGGAAGTAGAGAGAGGAAACAGAAGCATGGAAACATGGAGAATCAGGCAACAGTAAGTCTTGTAACAGCTAATAACAAGGCTGTCTGCTCTAGTGATTTAAGGAGGAAGGGGAGGAGATGAAAGAGCTGGAGGTGGAGGAGGAGGAGGAGGAGTTAGAGGAAGAAGAGAAGGAGGAGGAGGAGGAGAGAAAGGAGGAACAGGAGCAAAGAAATTAGATAAACGGAGAGCCAGAAACAAACAAAAACAAGAAGGAAAATGCAATACCTTGAAGTGAAATCTAACGGAGGGAATATAATGGAACAAGTAACAACGGCATGAAAGAACACGCAAACAGAAACAGGAAAAGAGTCATGTGAAGAGAAAGGATAAGGAGGAAGAAGGAATGAGGAGGCAGGAAGGAAGAGAGGAAGCAGTCCAATATAACGTTCCCTGGAGCATGCGGGGGGGGGGGGGAGAGAGAGAGAGAGAGAGAGAGAGAGAGAGAGAGAGAGAGAGAGAGAGAGAGAGAGAGAGAGAGAGAGAGAGAGAGAGAGAGAGAGAGAGAGAGAGAGAGAGAGAGAGAGAGAGAGAGAGAACGTTTACCTGAAGTTGAAACGTTAAGATTATTATAGTTAACGTTCAGATCATTCATTAATTATACAAGCAAACACGTTTTACTTCACAACAACAACAACAACAACAACAACAACAACAAAAACATTAACACACTTGGCACTATAAAAAAAAGATAGGAACAGAGAGAACAGATGAAATAAAGATTATGAAGAAAAATGGAGAATAATAGAAAACAAATATAGATAACAATGACAAAACACTGAAGAAAGAGATCGAGGGGAAACTATAGAAGTATCTAAGAACAAAGAAATATTCAACGGAGAAAATAAGAGAATGTTGATTTTGGCAAGAGACCCCAGTCGATTCTATTCAACACGACCACACTGTGACGACTGTGTAGACGGACGACCTGCCAATCGTCCGCCACCAGACAGGGAGAAGATGAGATGAGGGGAAAATGGAGGAGAATGGGGAGCATGGGTGTGGGAGAGAGAGGACGGGAAGGATGTGTAGTGTGGGGAGGAAGGGGATACTAGAGGAAGTGGAGGGAGTGGAAAAGGAGGAGGAATAGAGATAGGAGGTACGTACAAGGAAGGGAGGGAAAGATATACACTGGAGGAGAGGATAGGATAGAAAGGAAAGAAGGAAGGATGTGTAGTGTAGAGAGGAAGGGATACCACTGTAAAAGAAATGAAGGGGGTGGAGAAAGGGTAGGATGGATAGAGATGGTAGGGAATACAAGGAAAGGAAGGGAAGATACACCGTGGATGGGAGGGGGATGTTAGTTATGGTGGTGAAGGTAAAAAAACGGGTACACAGAGGGGAGAGTAGGGGAAGGAAAGGGAATGATTAAGGGCTGTTTGGAGATGGTTCATGAAAGGGAGGATGAGAAAGGTTAAGGGAGGACGAAGGGTGATGTGAAGATATGATGCGGTGAAGGATGAGAGCATTGTGTATATCTCTTAGCCTTACCTCTTACCCCTTTCATTCTTTCCCTTCCTCCTTCACCTTTACTTCCCTCTCTTTTATTGAAATTGTTCCTCCTCTCACTCTCCTCTCTCTATTCTAACTCGATATACTCTTCCTCCATTCCCCCCAGTCCCCTTACTCTATGCAGATCCTTCCCACTCCCTCTCCCTCCCATCCCCCTTTCCAATACATCTCCCAAAATGAGTAAAATATAAGCACCAACTTTACTCACAAATTTCCTACTTGCCTCATCCCGATCCATAATTATTACCCTTCCCTACTTCCCCCCATCCCCCAGCTTCCCTTCCCTACTTCCCCCCATCCCCCAGCTTCCCTTCCCTTCTTCCCCCCATCCCCCAGCTTCCCTTCCCTACTTCCCCCCATCCCCCAGCTTTCCTTCCCTTCTTCCCCCCATCCCCCAGCTTCCCTTCCCAACTTCCCCCCATCCCCCAGCTTCCCTTCCCTACTTCCCCCCATCCCCTAGCTTCCCTTCCCTACTTCCCCCCATCCCCCAACATCCCTTCCCTCTTTCCCCTGCCAGGACACACGGACATACTTTACACAGACCCTAGGACGCATGGCTTGGCAACGGAAACGACACTGTAAAAAAGAAAAAAGAAAGACATTTGCTTCACCGCCTCAGAGAGAAGAGACGATACGTGGGTTGAAACTTTGTACCCTAAAGGTGGAGGGGGAAAGGAAGGACGGCAGGGCCTGCAGGGGTGACAGAAGTGGCAAGGTGTGGTAGCGGTGATAGAAGTGATCCGGATGGGCAATGGCGAAAAGAGATGGGCAGTGGCAGAGGTAACAAGAGTAAAAAGACTGGACATTGGATGACAAGAAAAGAAAGAGGATGAAGAATATTACAAGGAAGGATAGAATTTTGCAGGGATCGAACATGGGTATGAGGACTGACAGGAAAAAGTAGAAGCATCAACAGAAGCGTCAGAGGGGTGGGGGGGGTGGGATAACAAGGGTGATGGCGAAGGGGTAAAAAAACAGTTTAATCCAAGTCAACCACCCCTGCAAGTTCTCCCATCCGCCCTTTTCTTCCCCTCCCCGTTACAACAATGGTGGAAAGAGGAACATTGTACAATCCCGAGAGTAGGCCAACTGTTCTACACTGAGACTGGCAGGCGTGAGCTGTGTTATCCAATAGTGACAGGCCGACGGTTACGAAGTAGAGATAGGCCTACTGAAAAAGATAAAATTTTACGGGGCTATGTTTGTGGATGAGCGAAAAAGGAATATCGGGATACTCAGACCTTTAAGGTTAACAAATAGAAGGAATAAAAATCAGTTAGGGAATAGAATAAGAATAAAGCCACGGAGAAAGAAGTCTTGTTCTGAGGCATGCCAAGAGGGAGAGACAAGAACATGGAAACTGGAAGGAACAGGAAAGTGGTAAGAGTGGGGAAGAGGAGACAGGAGAGAAAGAAAGGGAAAAAATAAAGGATAGGAGGTGAGAAATGTGGGTATATAGACATGACATTCAGAGAAAAAATAATCAAGGATATATTAAAAAAAAAGAGAAACAGAGAGAGAGAGAGAGAGAGAGAGAGAGAGAGAGAGATTATGTTTAAATAAAAAAAAGGATAAGGAAGGAGGAAAGCGACAAAAAGGAAAAGCAAATGGTTTACCCAAGAAACAATAACTAACCTATGATTTTTGTTAGGTAAGCACGAGACACCTGGGAACTCCTCTCTCTCTCTCTCTCTCTCTCTCTCTCTCTCTCTCTCTCTCCTTCCTCTTCAGCTTTTTTAGGATATTTTTCGGTTAAAGGAGATATGCTGGGTATATTTCCTATCTAAAAACCGACCCTCCGCTCACTACCCTACTACTTATATAACAATTAGAGTGATATTCAATGTACATGGAGTATACTTAATCCTACTGAACATATACATGTCTTTTATGTCCAATCTGCACTTCTGTCGGCCGACTCCATGTCACTCCTCACTGTGCGGCTTTCACACCCCGTGTCACTATCACGCACCGCACAAAGCCACTTGTGTACGCCCACTTTGAATTTCTGAACCCCACACCCCGCAACACTTAAGTCGTCCGGGCACTTGTCCACGGCCAGGAACTCATTCCACCACCGCACAAATGTTTGCTGGAATTGCCGCTGGTGGTGGGATGTGTGTGAACTCGGCGTTGCCAGGGCGGAAGGCACGGCCCTGACAGCTCTGGTGTGCACCTCTTCTCGGCGGGGTGGCAGGTGCAGCTGGCGGCGGTGGCTCTCCCTCTCTTCCTGCACCTTGCCAAGGTGGTGAGGCCCACCACATCCCGGCGATATTGAAGGGTGTCCATTGACGTCCGTTAACCCGGCCGGGTGTCCCAGATGAGCCTCTCCGTTCTCCGCTGCACCTTGTCGAGTGTTTCAAGGTGCGTGGAGGCTGCACTCCGAGGCTGCACTCCCCCAAGCGAGGCACGAGTACTCTAGCGAAGAGCGAATCTGGGCTTTGTAGATCAGCTAGCGACCCCTCTCGTCCAGGAGCCAGGAAATCCTGTGGAAGGCCAGCTTCCCCGCCGCTGTTCGAGTGAGCTGCTCTATGTGGGCCCTGAAGGTCAACTTGGAGTCATACGTGACCCCCAGGATCTTTATTTCTTGTTGGGGTGCCAGCGCCGTCTTGTTGAATGTTATCTGGAGGT
>NC_066533.1:3023769-3161269 GCF_024679095.1 Eriocheir sinensis
TAAGCTCCAAACTACAAAATTCGAAATAATGGTCAAACAATTCAAAAGACACGATGCATTACTGACATCGGCAGGAATTTTTTAACAGAATCATCAGCTACTTGAACAATCTTTCTGCAGTAGTAGTTAATAAAAAAAAATCGAACACTCCTTTAAAAGTCATATTGACCACTTCTGAGTCGGGAGTTAACTGAACGTTCCTGTGTGTACGAACACTTGCTTTGATAAATTTTTATTATGTTCAAGTCGTTAATTCTATCTATATATCTATTTCTCCGACGCCCTGCTCCCTCACGGGAACTTCCCTTCAAGGGAGTGGCCGAGGCAGAAGTGTCTCCATCTCTCCCTGTTCTGGCACTCCCTCTCAGCACACTCAACCCTGCTACTTCTAACTCTCTCGTTCTAATACTCACTCTATTGATCAACTTCACAGGTGACCTTCATACACTCTCTTCACGAATTCATTCTCCCCCAATCTCATTACGTGCCCAAACCATCTCAATGCACCACGCCTCACCCACTCCGGCACTCCACACTCCACTCATTTCGCTGTCACACCCATACCAAACCGCTAATACGTACATGCTTTCATTACTTTCTCCATCCCATCCTGAAACACCACATGCACCTCTTATATAACTCATTTCCACTGCACGTATTTTCGATTGCTGTGCTGCATTCCATGTCCATGTCTCTGATGCATATGACAGAGTTGGCAGGATAATACTGTTCCTTATTCCCATCAAGTCGTTAAGAACCTGACAAATTGATTAAATCTTTGAAGTAGGCAGCCTCGCTAAAAGACAACTGCCTTTCAGTTGGATGATATTCCATGTTCCCGTGTATCATCTTTGTCCTCCTCCCCGCTAATCAATACTTCAATGAGAATCTTTAGCAAAATTAACATACAAATGAAAAAAGTGTAAATCAATAAGTAAAATAGCATGAGGGAAGTGAAAATGTCATTGTTGTTCTTGATTTGTGTGTGTGTGTGTGTGTGTGTGTGTGTGTGTGTGTGTGTGTGTGTGTGTGTGTGTGTGTGTGTGTGTGTGTGTGTGTGTGTGTGTGTGAGTGTGTGTGTGTGTTTGTGTGTGTGTGAAAAGATGGAATTATTGTAAACAAACATTAACCCAAACGAACTCATAAAAAAATGTATGGAACACCATCACAATTTAGTGAAGCATTTTATTCTCCAATTGACGCAATATTAACAAACATTTTTACTACTCTGCAGTGAAATTTTTCTCTCCTGATTCAATCTCTGTTCACATCAATTATGAGAATGAGATCAATTAAACAAACTGTTATACCGGTGATTGGGGGTGTTGGCGGCGGTGGCAGTGGTGGTGGTGGTATAGCAGTGGTAGTGGTGGCGGTACTGGTGGGGGTGCAAAATAGTGTTGATGAAGGGGCTTGTAGTTGGGGTAGTTGAGTTGTTGGTGGTGGTGGTGGTGGCGTTGTTAATACGGATTAGTCGGGGGGCCAGCGATCTCTACCTTGCAAAAAACAGGTCGAACCTTACAGCCTCTGCTATAAAAAAAAAATTACCCCACAGGATCATAGAGGACATATTCCAGCATTTGAAAACCAATGTTGGCTTTTAAAAAACTCTTGCAAAAGTAGGTCAACATCCATTTGACCTTTGTTGTGTATGGGATTTTCCCGTAGAATTTTCTGATACAATATATTATAATTGCTCTGATTTCAACTACTATGGTGTTACAGCAGTGAAATGTATATTGAATTGTAAATAATTGAAAGAAATGTAGCCTACAAACAATTCATCTATACGTTTTTTTTTAACGTATGATTTTACTGGAGTAAAAATGGATGAAAGATCTAAAATTTAGTTATAAACATATCCTTACCTTTCAGGCGTCATATCAAATACCAGATGAAAATAAAATTACTCTGTGAAAAAATCAAAGCACAGCTGTCGACACTGACAACTCTATGGAATCACTTCATAGAGAGTATGCCAGTTACGGGCAAATATTGGTGCATGTGCATTGATATGGTATGCATACTGAAAGAATACACACATGCTGAAAGGGTGGGAGATTGGATAGAACACCTCACGTCAGTAAGGAAGATGCTACCATACACTGTTTCAGACAAACACACAAAGTACATGGTTTGCCTTCCTTTATATTTGAAAGACATGGAAGGGCTCCCACAAAAACATCCTGAAATTTATGCCAACTTCATGAAGGGCAGTTTCACAGTGCGTCGTATGGAAGGTAAATTTAACGGTGTTTGGACGGACATGGCTCTTGAGCAAACATACAACAGTGAAGGAAAAACCTCTTTGTTTAAGGGGATTTCTCAGGCACCAGCATCTAGAGAAAAGTATGTAAAGGCAGCTCCATTCATGACAAAGGTTTCAGAAAGCATTAAAGCAATGGCTGATATGGGTCAGTCCAATTCTGCCCATCACAGTGATACACACAATCAGGCCATGAAGGATATAAAACTTGTAGAGAAAGTCAGAAATGTTATTACTGAGAAAATTATGAACCCATTTACTTGCACCAATCAAAATGAGCTCATCAATATTGCACTGGACAAAAGTGATCATCCACAAACTTGATAGAAGCTAAGGAAAAAGGGAAAGAAGCACTGTGCAGAGCAGAACGTACAGGTCTCAAATTAGAAGCTCCACATCTGGTGACATTTACATCAAATACCTGAAAAAAAAGAGCCTTGTTAACATATATAAAGATGAGAGCTCGGTTACGAGAGCATTGTGCTTTGCTCAAAATGCAGATGATGAAACAAAGAAAAAAGCCTTTAGTCATGAATGGACTGCTTATCCACTATCACTCTTTGATGTAAATTGCACACTTGAAGCAGGATACTCAATGCGCAAGGGTTGTAAGTCAAACTTTTTAACAAGTTTAGTGTTGGAGGCAGGATTTGAAGATATTTCACAACCAACACTGCCAGATTCACCATTACAGACAGTGTATCTCATAGACATGATGTCATTTGTCAACAGATTTCAGCATTCATGTGCAAAAACTTTTGGTGAACTCTTCAAATCCTATCTCCAACATATTCTCCAAATGAAACCAACAAATTGTCCATGTATTAATATGGTTGGTGATAGGTATGACACTGACAGTGCTCACAGTGTGAAGACTTATGAGAGGAAAAGGAGAGGCCAGACAGAGAAATCAAAGGAATTTTGTGTATCCAGCAATCTTGATATCCCAGAATGGAAACAGTTTATGGTCAATCCAAAGAACAAAGGAAACCTCCTTCACTTTATGTATTGCTCATTGTGTGAGAGTTCAGGGGAACTTCCAGATGATGTTACTTTCATTTTAGGAGGAATGGATCATGAGGACAGCGGACATACAGTTGTTATTTCAAAATTGTCAACCACTGATCTGCTAAACCTTTCATGTGGTGAACACGAGGAAGCAGATACAAGACTCATTGCCCAACTTGCCTACTGTCTGGATCATCTTAAATATGAACGTGCAGTTATATACGCAACAGACACTGACATTACAATGCTCTGTATGTACCACTTCTGTCGGCTAAAGGATTAAAAGAGCTTTGGATTCAGAGGAACATAAATACTTTCCTGTGCACAAGGTTGTCAAATCACTGAGTGAAAAATATGAACAAGATCCAGAGGAGCTGACGGCTACCATATTAAACACATACGTCCTCAGTGGGTGTGATACAGTGAGTTATCCATATAGGCGAGGCAAGAGCAAAGATGGGGCTGAATCTGTTGGGGCAACTACAACATTTAGCTGCTTATGATGCAACTCAGCACACAGGAACACAAGATGCTACGTACAACGATGCAAGAAATTATTTCATTGCACTTTATGGACACAGTGACACTGGTATAACATGTTTGAACGTACTTCGCCAACACATATTTGCATCAACAAAGTCTGATCTGAGAGTACTTCCTCCAACCGAGAATGCCTTCTATTTTCATGTATTGCATTCCTTGTACCAATTAACCTTGTATAAACAGGCAAGCAAGAATGCAAGTACTGTTAATCTAGCACTCCCCTCACCTTCTAATTTTGGATGGAAGTTTCAAAATGGAGCCCTAATGGCCCCTAATACCTGTCACAATGTCTATGCCAGCAAAACCATATATAAAGTCATTTGTACATTACATGTGTAAGAAATCCAAATGTTTGAGGGGATGTTCTTGTGCAAAAGCTGATGTTACCTGTTCAGTCGGGTGCCTTTGTCTAGGACAGTTATAAAAATGTAGTAGCATTGCGTGCCTATCTGAGCCCTCTGAGGATGATGGGCCTTACTTATTATGAGGAAGGATTGCTCTGCATTCCTCATGTGGTCATTTTTGTTTTATGTGTTTTTAGACATTATTTTAAGTAGCTATGCATGCTTAGCTAATTATGTATAACCTTTTGCAACCTGAATAATATATGATACTTATAAGTTCATGGTGAAAACAAATATAAATGTGTTTATGGTTTTCATTTTATAATAAAATATTTTTGCACTTTAATTTCTGTATGTTGCAGAGCAACTGTCCTTTACAGTTTGAAATATTGGTACAGTTTAGTGACTGGATTAAGATGTTAATTTATTGGTGAAACATGTCTTTAGTTTAAGACATCAAGGAAAACTTGAAATTTACTACATATTTTTTTACGGTATTATACTCAGCAAACGTTTCAGTAATTTAAAACAAAGTAATTTTTGAGATAGTTTGCAAGAGTTTCATAAGTCCAACATTGATTTTCTAAAGCCTCAGATGCTCTTCTAACTAAATATAATCACCAAACTTTTATATCATGCCGGGCAATTTCTTTCAAATTCTCTTGGTAGTCCCCCCGGACTAGATGGTGGGGGTGATGGTGGAAGTGTTGGTGGTGGTAAACGTGGTTGTAACAGTGATGGTGGTGCAGGTGGTTGTGGTGGGGTTGGTGCTGGTAGTGGTGGTAGTAGTGGTGGTAAAAATGTTAGTAATAGTGATGGTGGTGCAGGTGGTTGTGGTGGGGATGGTGCTGGTAGTGATGTAGTAGTGGTGGTAAAAATGTTAGTAATAGTGATGGTGGTGCAGGTGGTTGTGGTGGGGATGGTGCTGGTAGTGGTGTAGTGGTGGTGGCACTTGTTATGGTGATGATGGTGGGGGCGTTACAGTTGTATATTTAATTCCTGTTATCATCCATAAGCGTGTGGAAAATTTATTTCCGCGTGTGGTGGTAAACGTAATCTGTGAATGCATGTGTGTTCGTATGTATGTGTTCATTTTCTGTACTAGATTTACATTTAGTTTTGCGTGTGTACGTATGATTTATGTCCATGTGCGCAAATATTTGTTATCCTACACGAAGATTTATCACGCTTATGTATTGCGTATATTTTATGCCGTTATGTGCAATTCCCTCATCCTTCTCACCTTTCTTTTCCACGTTCTCCTCCTTCTCTTTCTCATCTTCCTTCTCCTGCTTCTTCTCACCTTAATCTCCATCATAGCCCCATACATGCCACCCTCCTTGAGTTCTTCTTTCCTTTCTTTCTCCATTCCATATTTCCCTCGTTTAATTTCTTCATCTTCTTAATATGGCTTCTCTTTTTCTTCTTTGTAGTGCAGCTGACTTGCCTGATGAGCTTGCCTCCCATAACTCACTCTGCGAAGGGGGGTACAATCTTTGGCCGACTGGTTAAGGAGTGGCTCTCCCGTCTCGCTGGTCGCGGATTCGATCCCCGGCGCTGGCAAAACCTTTCCTTGTCTGGATTAATTTCTCGTGTGTTTCGTTACACGCAGGAGTCGTGTGGGAGTGTCTATATACACACTTCCCCTCTCTTCCCCTCTGCTGTTTGCCCCTCGCCTTATGATATCACGACTTCCCTCTATTCTCTCTTTTACCAGCTGCTTTAGTATGCTTTTCAGTGTCTTATCTTAATATTCGTGTCCCTTGTGTATCTTTCATTAAACGTGCTTCTGTTTTATTTCATAATGTTGTCGAAAATTTTCGTCCAAACTCAAATCTCTCTCTCTCTCTCTCTCTCTCTCTCTCTCTCTCTCTCTCTCTCTCTCTCTCTCTCTCTCTTGCCTACCTACCTAGCAACTACATATCCGAATTAAAACACTTTTCAAATTTTAAATTACTTATCCTCTTACCAACTACTGACCAATTAATCACTTGTTTGCCTATTTACTTAACTACTTACTCTCTTACCTGAACAACTTGCTCGTACACACACACACACACACACACACACACACACACACACACACACCTCCGGTGGCTCAATCGGTAGAGCGCTACGCTGCGAGGCTTAACGGCCGAACAGGCGGCGGTTCGAGCCCCGCTCAGGCCGGATTCTTTCGGTTAACTAGGAGTGGTTACTGTCCCCCCATGAGTAAGGGGGATGGGGTATGTTGTGTGTGAGGTCCTGGCAGTACCCAGAGATCGACGAAATGAGCACTTGCTCTCGTCGGAAGGGTACCTACTGGCGAAAGCGAGTTCAACTCGTAATCAGGCCGTGGTGAATTACACACACACACACACACACACACACTGCAATACCAAATTTTGTCCTTGCGAGGGCGCAAGCACAATATTTAGTATTGCAAGTTTATTATGGAGGAACAGAAATGGGTGTGTTTGTGAGTCTGTTTCATCCTTTTTTTCTTTCTTTGTGTGTGTGTGTGTGTGTGTGTGTGTGTGTGTGTGTGTGTGTGTGTGTGTGTGTGTGTGTGTGTGTGTGTGTGTGTGTGTTCTGCGAGTGTAAGTCTTTTGAATATGTTCTGTGAGTGTGGGTGAGGAAACTATTAAGGAGTCACAGTAATCTAGTTTGGAGGGCGATAACGAGGGGGATGAGGAGGAAACGAAGAAGAGGAACAAGAGAAAAAACAAGAAAATGAAACGAATGATAAGAAGAAGAAGAAGGAGAAGAAGAAGAAGAAGAAATAGAAGAAGAAGAAGAAGAAGATTAAAAGAAGGAAAGATGAAAAAAAGAAAACATAAAAATAAAGATGAAGGAAACGCTTCAAAATAAGAAGAAAGTTAAATTGAAAAAAGTAGAAAAAGAAGAAATAAAGATCAAAAAATTAAATAAACACATCTTTCATACTTTTGTTTTAGAGAGAGAGAGAGAGAGAGAGAGAGAGAGAGAGAGAGAGAGAGAGAGAGAGAGAGAGAGAGAGAGAGAGAGAGAGAGAGAGAGAGAGAGAGACCAGAGCAGACCACAGTAGGATCCACACGTTGTGTTTAGTGCTCCGGGTTTTGAGAGCAATCCAGGACTTTACTGTCTCATTGGGTTCTGTCTTGTTGCACAGCAGGCTTGTGAAGTGTACAGCTTTTGATTACAAGCCACACAAGAGAAAAAAAATGTCACTTTGAAGATATAATTATGAAGAAAGTTGTTCCTGATAGAGGTGATCTGTGCTACTTGAGTGAACCGCAGTCGCCTTGTTCGAAGCTAAGGATTGGTACAAGACAGTGCTGAATAAACAAGATGCCTCCGAACGAGGAAATCAAGCAGGCCCTGGAAGTTCAGCAGAAGGCCTACCGCGATTTGATAGAAGTAGTTCGGTCAACTCTCTCTGACAAGATCAAACAACCCGAAACGAGCAATACTGAGCTGATTGTTTCCCTTCAGTTTATACAGAGAAGTGGATGATCTGAAGAAGACTTGCCTAAAGCGAGATGAAGAAATGGATATGATGAAGAAAGAAATAGCAGAGATGAAGAACAAGAAATATGAAGAAGAAATATAAATAACCAAGAGACAAGTAGTCTACCAGGAAGACTAATCCCGCAGGAACAATCTTCGCATCGACGGTGTGGAAGAAAACCAAGGAGAGAACAGGTAGATGACGCAAGATAAGGTGCAGCGCCTGTTTTGGGAGAAGCTCGGCATGGATGAGGTACAACTGGAGCGTGCTCATTGGGTAGGATCAACGCAGCTTCGGCGAGATGATGAAACCCCGAAACGACGTACCATTGTTGCCCGTCTCTTCCGTTACTCAGACCGGCAACAGGCGCTGCGTAACTCACCGAAACTCAAGAATACGATCATCTACTTCAACGAGGATTTGTGTGAAGCATCCGTTCGAGAGCGTCGGGCTCAGTTGCCGGAGCTTCGACGTGCTCGAGCAGCTGGTAAAATCGCTTATTTCAGCCACACCCGGTTAGTCATCAGGGCGCGGCATCCAAGAAGTAGGCTGCTTTCCCGTTGCTATTTAGCAACGTCCGAACAGTTCACCCGCCGCTCTCAAAGCAACCAACTAACAACCTCCGCTCGGCGCGATCCAATGAGAATGGCGGGGACTGGATGGTGGCGGTTGCTAATGCACTAAGCGTGTTCATTGGCGGGCGGGAGTGACACGTCACTGCTACTCACTGACTCGACGTCACACGCAAGACAGCCAATCACAAGAAGCCTTTCTCTTGAGGTTGTGGGAGTCACGCGGCATTATTTACTAGCCTTCAGACAGCGTCTCTTCACCACAGGCTACACTCACAAGTCCTGACAGCGCGTTTAACACCAACAGTATGGCTACTGGACCATCTAAGAAGATGCGTCGGCCACGGTAAAACGATACGGAGATCCTAACCCTGGCACAGGAGGTGGAGAGTCGGGCTGCTGTGATACGGGGGAAGCTGGACAGCAAAATCACTGCAGACAGGAAGAAAAAAAGCCTGGGAGGAAGTAGCTGCATCAGTTATTGTTTATTCATCCACTACAATCATTTTCAGCCTTGGGATAATATGAACCTAACACATACCACAACTGCTGTCAGGATTTTATCTGGCAATGTAGTAAAATAACTGCATGACACGGTTAATAAAGTTATGACTCGAACAGTGTTAGAAACATGCCACAAATAATTCCTAGTGTCAAAATATGTGAGCACATGATTAATAACGGGAGGCGTTACGGAGGAGCCGCCCCCGGGGTACTTGACGGCACGTTAGGTTTGGTTAGATTAGTATAACCAAATGGGGTAAAGTACCCCTTTACCCATATTTCCTGCAAAATTTATCGCAGAGATGTAAAGATGTTTTTTTTTTCCAAGGGGGGATAAAACTCTTATTCATTCATGTTTATTTTCATCGGATATTTTTCTGATGCAAACAAATGTCTGATTTATGAAAAGGTCATTGATATCTATCAGGAAGAAATAGTTTGATGAAAAAATTCTGACCTTTGCAATAATAATACCCTTTTGGTTAATAACCAGACATTACCTAACCTGCCGTCAAGTACCACGGGGGCTGTCCAACTCTCATCTCCATTATTAATCATTCACTCACATATTTTGACACTACCGGGTAGGAATTTTTCTTGACATGTTCCTACCACTGGCTAATAACTTTATAAACCGTGGCGTACAGTCACTTTGCTGTAGTGCCTTTCCTCTTGACAGGCAGCCACACCTAAATGTCATGACTGACATTCAACATCATTTCATTCACCCATTCACAAAAAATCTATAGCCGTGACGTAGGTAACGTTATTTATGGGATTTCATATAACTATTTATTTTTACTTTCTCAAAGAAAAAAAAGCCAGAATCCTGAGGTGAAGATGTAATAAGTATGCAACAGCAGAATAATTCTGGGATCACACATCCGCGATTTCGCTCTGCGACTTTTGGCGATTTTGAAAATTTCCGAAATCGGCATATACGCTCGACATCGTAGCGACGTCCCTGCGATTAGTCGCAATAGTCGCGCGGTAAAGTTCGCACGACTTGCGGGTGCCGGCCCGTCGCGCAAACATTTTGAAATGTTCAAAAAGTTTGCAGAAAGTCGGCGATATTGGCCAAATCGCGCGATTATTCGCACGGTTAAGCGAGAGACCATCGCAGTATGCGCTCGCATACCCTCGTCAAACGCAAGGGATCGCGATGTATGCGAGCTTATATGCGAGCGACTTTGTACATCGTGCGTATGGCAGCGACGCTGCTTCGGAAAGCGAGATGGCAGCGAGCAAGCGGGAGTGTGTGAAAAATCGTTGGCGAACGACCACTCGTTCGCACTCACACTGTCCTGCCATACGCCGCTACCCTACCCGCCTGCAAAATAATAGCCTAATATTTATGAATTTATAATAATAGCATATTATTTCTAACTGCTAAATCATATCTTTGTGTTCATGAATGGAAAATAATAGAATAGTATTCCTAAATGCAAAATAATACCCTAGTGTTCATAAATGCAAAATAATAGAATAGTATTCATAACTGCTAAATAATAGCCTGGTTTAGCAAAATGCAAAATTATAAGCTAGTGTACACACTAAAATTATTAGCTAGAGTACACAGTAAAATTATAATGTATTTTTCTTGACTACTTCATTAGCTTGTTAGCAAGTTATTACAGATTGTAAACCTCTTTCCACTTACAATTTATTACAGAAGTTGTAGATACGGTATAACATGCAGAAAACCTTACACCATACGAATAAAATCCAATATTCCTCAAAACAACTTACTTTGTTCCCGGGGGATCACGACCCCCAGGTTAAGAACTGCTAAATTAGAAGCAAGAAACAATAAAGCAATATCAGCAACAGCAAGGGAGGGTAGCACGGGCTACTATTTACTTGAAGCACTGGGTGGTCGTTACTAACCGACTATCAAATCTGAATCGACACAAGCAACTGGCGTTGCCAGATGGGGATTATTTTACCATATTAAAAACCTATAAGATTGATCAGCCGAAATAATAACCTTAGCGTTAGAGCGTCGGGATATGCAGGGTGCCAAGATTAATTTCTGGTTAGTGTATGTGTGTGTGTGTGTGTGTGTGTGTGTGTGTGTGTTTTACATTGCGGCCTATTACGCCGGTAGGCTTCTTCCCGGTGGATCCTGATGGTCGGTCCAAGGCTTCTTTCCGGTGGGTCCTGATGGTCGGCCCAGCCCGTTCTGGCGCAGGCGAGTGTTTATAGTGGCGCCATCTCGCATTGGCTCATGCTGCCCTCCCAGAGCTCATCTTTGATCCTAGAATCTAGAGTCCGGGTTGATAGGTGGTCTTCTGGACAGCATGTGGGTAGTTTTAAGCCACTCGGCGGCGGCTGAAAAATCCCAGCTTGGTGGCACCGGGCGGGGATTGAACTCGCGTCCTCCTGAACACGGTGCCGTTACTCTGACGACTCAGCCACCGCCTGTGTGTGTGTGTGTGTGTGTGTGTGTGTGTGTGTGTGTGTGTGTGAAAAAAAAAAAAATATATATATATATATATATATATATATATATATATATATATATATATATATATATATATATATATAGAGATATATATATATATATGTATGTATGTATGGTGTGTGGGGGAAGGATGGTAGAGCGCGATAGTGTTGCCAGCCTATTATGGGTCATACAGCGACGCGCCCTCGACGTTTTCTCGACCATGCGTGCGACGTCGAGCGTCGTCGAGCGGCTAGACGAGGGGCGGTCGCGCAAAGTCGCCAGGCCCTGCGTTCATCGCGAACCGTCGCAACGGGTTTTATTTTCAAAATTGGGCTCCTCTGCTTACAGTCGCGCGCATTCACGCGCGATTCACCTCGACGTCCCCTCGCCTGTCGCCCTCGTGTGCGTATAGGCGAGCGACCCTCCCTCGCCATGTTGCTGTGAGTTGAAACGGAGGCAAACTCGCAGAGACAATGGCGATGCTCCCACGATTTCATGCATTTTCAAAATCGCCAACCGTCGCAGAGCGAAATCGCAGATGTGTGATCCCAGCATAACACACATTCTGTATGTGATCACACTATCTTACCAGCAGTGTCTCCAATGACATTTTGGAAGGAGCCACTTACAAATATCCTCAGGGCCAGCAAAACCTCGGTGTGGGTTGGTATTGCAGGGCCACGATGGGTCCTTTGCAAGTGAGGCTGCATCTCCTCGATCATCTGCTGCAAGGCATGCCGAGGGAAGCGGTATTTGAGGATGAGATCGTTGTCATTTAATGCCAGGGGGTCAAGGCGATCCCGAAAACGTCTCTCCCTCCTCATTGCACGATCGTACATACGTGCAAAGATTATTTCCATTTTGGCGCTACTCTACTGTCGGTCTGCAACAAAATATTGTGGCGTCTCCAACGGCACATTTACATCCTCATCTTCACTGTATTTTCTCGGTGTTCCATGAAAGATTTCATTTTATGCATCACAAAATCATACTCCCTTGGTGGTAACGCTTGCAAACTGTTAATATCAGGTTATTTTGTGCACATATTTATTTTGGTAAGAGCATAACAACCCCTTAACACCACCTCGGGAGGTGATGTTATTAGCAACCCGTTAGCGCCGCGCAAGCAACCCGCTAACGCCCTCCTCCGCGGCTTTGGATACCAAATTCTGGCCAGGCGGTTGCTATCTGGTTGCTTTCGCGTTGTTAAGCTTCTTGGATGCCGGCCAGGGATCGAAGGGAGGGTCCCAGACCTGCAAGTGCTGAAAACCTTCATGCCAGTGCTCCAACCCCCTCACTCCTTGTCCCTGATGTTCCAACCCCTACTAGCGGTACCCCTGTCTCTACTGCTGCAGCTGATGTGGGAGGTGGTGCTGTTGGGGGAGCAGCACCAGGCCAGGATACAAGACCAAAGAGGACAGTTAACAAGAAGTAATATATAAATGACCTTAACTCGCTACATTTAATCCATTGTATTATGCTCATTTAATAATATTTACTTTTCCTTTTGCTGAAATTGACGATAGTCAATTACATAGAATACTTGAAGTCAATACCAATGAAAGTTTTTTACCGTTCTACCATTATAACCAATTAAGATTCAGTCCTAACATAAATGTTACCCCTGAGGCTCACCGTGATCAGGGTCTCCATGGCCATGACACTGGTGAGCTGGAGACTCTACACCCTGTCACAGATACCTTATATTATCATCAGGAAGACTTCCAGCCTCTTGTATGTAACAGTCCTGATCAAATGAATTTTCTAGTTTATAACATAAGAAGCATACCCAGTAATTTAGATACCTTTGTTGATTATCACTTGCTTTCTTTAACTAATCATTTACAATTTATCTGCTTCTGTAAAACTAGACTTACAAATGACATTAAACATTTATATAAGATTAAAGGATTCAACATGTACACGAGGAATAGAAACCGGCTAGGCAGAGGAGTTGTCATGTATGTTAATGATAATATAAAAAGTAAGGTTATTGAGGTTGTTAGTGTCACTAATGATTTCTTCGAATCTGTTTTTGTGGAGTGTGACTCAGTAACACCATTTGTAGTAGGAGTTATTTACCGAGGACCTAACTCTGATCTTCATGTATTTAATAGCTTACTTGAGGAGATACTTGAGAAAATTAAGATTACTAGAAAACCTTCTTATTTGTTCGGCGACGTAAATATAAATCTAATTAACTATAAAGTAAATCAAAATATTCAGGAGTATGCAGATATTCTTTACAGCCATTGTTTCTATCCGTGTATTAATAAGCCTACCAGGGTAACACATCAGAGTGCCACACTTATTGATCACATTTGGTGTAATGATTTTAATGCATATATTAAATCTGGAATTTTGGTTACTGACATAACAGATCACGTTTTGCCATTTATCATCTGTTCAAAGAAAATAAAAAAATGATAGCAAATAAAGCTCACGAATAGAGATTTCAATAATGTAGAAACTAGAGAATTATGTCATAATCTGAACTCTGTTTGCTGGATGCAATTTCAGTAATGATGCAAGTGACAACTTTAAAAAGTTTACAACTTGTCTACTTAAAGCAACATATAAACATGTACCATATAAGAGTTTAAACCTATCGCATAAAAAAAAATAATGAAACCTTGGGTAACTAAAGAACTTGAAACATTGATTAAGAACAGGCATAAACTTTTAACTTATTTCGCAAGAGACCACTGACATATGGCGTGGAATACAGAAATTATCAAAACATGGTAAACAGAAAACTAAATTCTGCCAAAAAAGGAGTCCTATAAATCTAAATTAAAATCAGCCTTTGGTAACAGTAAAAAAGTATGGAACGTAATCAGTGATATTCTACAAGCAAAGCAAAAGAAAACCACTGTTGAAAGACTTACAATAAATGGAGAAGTTACATCTGATCCCACCACAATATGCAATGAAATAAATTCATTTTTTTCCAACATAGGACAAAACTTAGATAGAAATTTGCCATCATCCGATATGTCTCCTTGACATTATTTACATGGTAATTTCCCCCTCTATGAATTTAATTCCCACAATATCTCACGATATCACCAACATTATTAATCAGTTGAAGGATTCTTGTCCAGGTCATGACAACGTCCATGTTAAAATCTTAAAACTCGCCATACACGCAATATCTCCCATTCTTTCTGAATTAATAAACACTTCATTTCAAAGGGGCGTATTTCCAAATAATCTAAAGCTAGCTAAGATAATAATCGTATATAAAAGTGGAGAAAAATTGCACCCTTCAAATTATCGCCCAATATTGTTATAGTAGGATATCAATGTATTATTATTATTTAATATCACCACGAATTAGGCATACAATTGTCAGTGTTTACCGTCTCAGTTTTGTATACTTCGCACTCCGATGGTGCGTGGAGGTCACCTTGACATACGTGACCAATTGTAACAATTATTTTCGTAGCCTTTATGTACAAGAAGCGACGGAGCGAGAGCGACTGTCGTTGTGTGTCAGTCGGACTCTCGTGAAGGAGTAGCGAGTTACAGGTTGGAAAATAATTGTTACAATTGGTCACGTATGTCAAGGTGACCTCCACGCACCATCGGAGTGCGAAGTATACAAAACTGCGACGGTAAACACTGACGGACGACATTCCTATAAGGTGGCGTGATCTATCTGTCGTGGGTTTTTCCATTGACAATTGTATGCCTAATTCGTGGTGATATTAAATAATAATAATACATTGATATCCTACTATAACAATATCTATATTATCCGCAATTAGTAAAATTCTTGAAAAGGCAATGTATAATAGATTATCATCGTTTTTAGAGACTAATAATTATTAACTAGAGATCAATGCAGTTTCAGAACTCAAAAATAGGGTTTTTTCCGAGTCGATTTTTGCAAATGTATTCGTTTTTTTACCCTTTCGAGTCGGTTTTTGAGCCCGGTCGCTAATTAAAAATGATATAGCCCTTTCATTTTGCCGTCGATTGATACCAAAAACTTTTCTGTAGACCCAGAAATAAGGGAGTTATGGCGATTCCCATCAAAGCGGTTGATTTTCCAAAATTCGCGGTTAAATGACAAGGCTGAGGCAAGTGTCCGTTCCATAGTCTAGGGTTCACTGACTATATACATAATATAATATCAAGATCGATAGGGAACTTTATAAAATCAAAGACAACTTGACTACAGAGGTGCTCATGATTTTGTATTTTAGTTTAGTTTACCACTACTTGCCATATTGTAATCTTGCCTGGGGTTCTGCAGTGAAGACCTTCACAAAGCCATAACTATTATTACAAAAAAAAGTTGTAGGAATAATCTCAGGAGCAGGGTACAGAGACCGCACTGATCCGCTATTTGTAAATCTTTCCTTACTAAAATTAGATGATATTCATAAATTAGAATTATTAAAATTTGTTCATAGTCAATTAAGTATTCCTTCTGTTATTACTTTTGATAGTTTCAAATGTCCATCATCAAAATCTAAGGAGCTAAAATTTACTAAGACTACCGTAACCTCGTTCAGAGGCAACTAAAAGATTTGTTTCATACTCAGGGTGCCTCGCATGAAATAGTCTACCTCAAAACTTTAAAAATATTGAAAATAGTACAACATTTAAAATAAAAGTTAAGAAATATATATTAAATGTTCACAGTGACTGAGATAAATGTTGCATGTTATTGGCATAGGTTTTGTTTAACATCCTAATTATAGTGCACACATGTGTGTTTATGAATGTATGACTGTGTATAGGTATAATATATACTATATGTATGTATATGTAGGGATGTGTATGTATATGTGTGTATCTATGTGTATATGTGCATTGATATATATATATATATATATATATATATATATATATATATATATATATATATATATATATATATATATATATATATATATATATATATATATATATATATATATATATATATATATATATATATATATATATATATATATATATATATATATATATATATATATATATATATATATATATATATATATATATATATATATATATATATATATATATATATATATATATATATATATATATATATATATATATATATATATATATATATATATATATATATATATATATATATATATATGTATAAGGATGTGTAGGTATGTATGTATGTATTTGAAAAGTTCTATATAACACTGAAAAATAATTAGCTAACACAACGTGCTTTATCCTATAATTAAAGAAATTAAGGAGCTCTTTAAAAATGATTTTTTCATTCATTGAAATATTGTTGTAATTGTTTATTGTTCCATTAATTTATCAGGCAAATAAATGTTTTTGACGTTGACTTAGAGAGAGAGAGAGAGAGAGAGAGAGAGAGAGAGAGAGAGAGAGAGAGAGAGAGAGAGAGAGAGAGAGAGAGAGAGAGAGAGAGAGAGAGAGAGAGAATATTTACCTCCAAGCATTTTCCGGGGGAGTAATGGCAAGCTAGCAGAATACTTGCAAGTGATCAAGTGTCCAGTACTTGATCAAACCCCGGGTGAATAACATACATCTGCACCCCCCCCCCCCCACCACACACACACACACACACACACACACACACACACACACACACACACACACACACACACACACACACACACACACACACACACACACTTTTCTTACATTCCAAAACACTTTTCCCCAGAGAAATACTTTAGTAAGATTGCAGGAGAAACATGTGAGCCCCTAACCAACATTAGGGTGGCTTCCCACTACATGGATGAGAATATGATGAAGAAGCTGATCGTGACGGTGATTCGGCCAAGTTTGGAATGTGCAATGGTGGCGTGGTCTCCACACGGAGAGGACTATATTGGGAAATATTTGAAAAATAGAAAGAATCCAGAGAACAGCGACAAACATTGTGCCAAGTTTGAGACACAACATATGGTAAGATACTGGAAAGAGAAGAAGAGAAAAGGTGAAGAAAAAATCTGAGTGAAGTGTACAGGGCGATGAACGAAATGAAAACGATTGACAGGAATAATAGAAGAGGTGGCTGAAAGATATCGAGGAAAACAAGGTACCCGAGAGATATCAAGAAACATATCTGTTTCATAGATGAATTGGCATCTGGACCGAATGACCTCCAAATCGAGATAGCTCAAACTAAATCTATCCATGAATATATAGCTTAACTTGATAAAATGAAATTTGGAGACAGGACAACAGGAGCGTAGTTCGTTTCCCTTATTTCACAACTAGGTAAAGACAGCAATAGAAACACACACACACACACACACACACACACACACACACACACACACACACACACACACACACACACACACACACACACACACACACACACCTCCGGTAGCTCGATCGGTAGAGAGCTGCGCTGCAAGGCTTTTTTTTAACGTTTCCGCCTATGGCGCCGGTAGGCTTGCATGGAGGGACCTGATGGTATGGCCCAGCTCGTTGTGGCGCACAAAAGTATTTACAGTGGCGCCATCTTGCATTGGCTGATGCTGCCCCCCCCCGGAGCTCATCTTTGATCCTAGAATCTAGAGTCCGGGTTGACATAGGTGGTCTTCTGGACAGCATGTGGGTAGTCTTAGACCACTCGGCGGTGACTGAAAAATCCCGGCTTGTGGCACCGGGCGGGGCGCGAACTCGCGTAGTCCCAGATGCGGTGCCGTCACGCTATCCACTCAGCTACCGCCTCCCCCAGACAGGCGGGGGTTCGAGCCCCGCTCGGGCCAGATTCTTTCTATTGACCAGGAGTGGTTACTGTCCCCCCTTGAGTAAGGGGGAGGGTGTGTGTGGTGTGTGAGGTCCTGGCAGTACCCAGAGATCGACGATAATGAGCACTTGCTCACGTCGGGAGGATACCTGCTGGCGAAAGCGAGTCCAACTCGTGATCAGGCCGTGGTGAATTACACACACACACACACACACACACACACACACACACACACACACACACACGCACACAAATGGTTCTCTCCTTTCCTGCCCACCTGCACACCAGTGATGAGCGGCCTCCCCTCACGACATATCTGAAGGAGGAGAATAAAAAGCGAAAGAGGATGAGCACGAAGACCACAACGGGAACAAGGGAACGAAGGAAGAGAAGGCGCAGGAAAGGAGTAGAGGAAGGGGAGGAAAAGACATGAGACATGTACAGATATGAAGAAAAAAAATGTGGAGGAAAAGAGGAGCGGATTTCAAAATATGACTAGAAAAAGAAGAAATAAAAAGTTTATAAGGAAGAAGAAAAAGAAGAAAAACAACAAGATGAAGAACAAGAACAAGAAGAACAAGAAGAAAAGAAAAAAAAAAGAACATAAAAAAGAACCGAAACAAATAGTAGAAAAAAGAAGAAAAGAATCAAAATCTAAAGAAGAAGAGAGTAGAGAAATAATTAAATTAAAGAAGGTTCAGGAAAACAACAATCAAATTTGTCACATATACAATAGTCTAAATATTCTCTCTCTCTCTCTCTCTCTCTCTCTCTCTCTCTCTCTCTCTCTCTCTCTCTCTCTCTCTCTCTCTCTCTCTCTCTCTCTCTCTCTCTCTCTCTCTCTCTCTCTCTCTCTCTCTCTCTCTCTCTCTCTCTCTCTCTCTCTCTCTCTCTCTCTCTTTTTTTTTTTTTAAATCAAGGGTATAGTACGAAGAGGAAGTGGGTTAGTGGTGAGGTACAGGTGGGGAATAGGAAAGACAGTAGGAGTGTACAGTTGTATGGTGTAGGTTCGTTAGTTGTTCTGGTGTAGTTATTGTTTATCGGGCACCTTATTTGTATACCCCCGACGTGCTGGGGGTTTGTGTGTTTGTATTGTTTGTGTGTAGAGAGCTAAGCTAAGCTATGGCGTCACTTGTGTGAAGTGATGTGTGGGCGGTTGTTCTCGTAGTGACTTCAAGCTGCGCGGAAACCAGGGGTGGACCAAGTTCGTGCTGCCGTCAAGCTCCTTGACGTGGGTGTAGTTCACGTCGTCTTGCTGGTCTAGCTTCTCCCATATCTTTCCGGCCGCCTCCCGTAGCCTTGTACTGACTAGTTGTCTATCTGTCTATCTATCTATCTATCTATCTATAGAGAGAGAGAGAGTGAGTGAGTGAGTGAGTGAGTGAGTGAGTGAGTGAGAGAGTGTGAGTGTGTGTGTGTGTTCGAGACAGCCAGCCGTTCCCCTACGGAAGAGCACAGAGCTCGTAGTACCGATCTTTGGGTAGGACTGAGACCACTCACACACAACACCGTGTGTGTGTGTGTGTGTGTGTGTGTGTGCGTGTGTGTCTGTCTGTGTCTGTCTGTGTCTGTCTGTCTGTCTATATGTATGTATGTATGTGTGTGTGTGGGTGGGTGGGGGGGGACGTCTCCACCGGTATTTATTTCTTCGGCATCACGAAAAGTGTGATGGCAGCTGCCCCCGTCTTTCCGCAGACTGCTGTGACGTGCAACCTATGTCTTGAACAGAAGTGTATGTGTGCGTGGGTGCGTGCGTGGGTGTATTGCGTTGGGATTGGGATCTAAAGACCCGTGTTGATGGCAGCTGCGTTTCCGCGGACTACGGCTATGCTGATCCTCTGCCGGAACCAGTAGGTCTCACGCGGCTCTCCCGTCTGCTCCGTCATCCTGCGTCCTATTTCTTGGAGCAGCTTGGCGATTGCGGGGCCCAGGGTACCCATGATCTCTATCGCTAGCGGCTCGAAGCGATAACGCTGGGCGAGATCGGCGTAACGGTGTCTTTTCTGTTGTTCTGCCGATCGGGCGGCTGCTCCTGGATTGGTGGCGCTCTCCATAATGTGCGTGCTCCGGAACGTAATCGTGCATGTTACGTCCCAGAGCAAGGATCGGCCGCCGCTGAATGGGTATATTGTCACCCCGTTCGGTCTTCGCCCGTCACCCCGATCTAGTCCGCGTGGCTCCAGTGGTCGATATCGTTGAGGGCGGCGTGGCGAGGTAGTCTGCCTGGGTCGCGGTGGCAGGAGAGCTGATGATGGCCGAGGTTGTCCGCCATGTGACCACATCTGCACTGGTGTGGCAGGCAGACCGGTGCTCCGAGGCGGAGAGCCACACCGACGTGCATGCGCTGCTTCGTCGGGAAGTAGCAAGCCAAGGCTCTCCGCAGGAATGGCGTCGAGCCAGGCTCCACTGTGGGGGGCAGCTGCTGCAAGCAGGCGGGCACGGTGAATCTGGTTGCTCCGTTCCAGGAGCCCCTCCAGGCGGTGACGACAGGCGGCTTCGTCCAGCTGACGTTGGCTGATGGGTGATTCGAAGCTGGGGTTGATGTCATAGTCCGGGTATTGGCGAACTCGGAAAGCGTTGAGTGCGGTGGTGAACAGGTATGGTTCGTCGTCGCGGGGACGACCGTTTGTCTGGCGGACCAGTTCCTTTGTGGCACTCAAAGAGGAGATGAAGGCAGGGAGCGCTACATCCTCCATGCGTCGGACGCCGATGCCTCCCATACGGGTTGGTAGGGAAGCTTGCAGTCAGCTGTCGTTGGAGAGAGTGGTGTTGCAGGTGCGTGTGATGGCCGCTCTCATTGCCTCGTGGATGGTGTGCAGCTGGTGGGGTGCTAAGTATGTGGGGGCTGCGCGCATCAGGTAGGTGCAACGCGGAACTGAGGCATAGCGGGAGGGAAAAAATAATGCTATGTGGCTGCCGATGCTCGCTGTTCGCTCGATGAGTGTGTCGGTTGTTCGGAAGGCGGCCTCTACCGCCTCTGGCACGCTCCCGTTGCTTATAGGGGCGCCGAGGATGGTGAGATTGTCCGAAGAAGGCGTTTCTGGCAAGGTCAGGGATGTCGCCAGAGATAGCGCTGCGACAAAGTGCTGTTAGGGCTGATAGAAGGCGGTGGCCTGCCTCGGCAGTTTTCTTTGAAGTAAGCTGGCGGAGGTGTAATGGTCTGAGGCCATCGAGGCCTGCAGACGAACCTGGAGGCATCGACTGGATGGCGGAGAGGACAGCTTCCTCAGTCACGTTTAGAGGCGGCACATTGGGGGTAGGCAGATCGCGGATCAGCTGTTGTAAATCCTCTTCTGGAGGGGCTGGAGGGTGTTTGACGTGTAGTTCTGCTACTACGTCAGTGGTGGGTGTAATGATCGTGTCGGTGGTCGTGAGTAGATGCAGTGCGCCGCGTATGTCTGCGTCGGCGCATTTTGATCTGATTCGGCGTGCTAGGGCGTCGCTGCAGTTGGTGTTACGAGGTGCAGTGACAGATGCTGGGTTAGAGGAAGGGTCACCGGTCTGGTCGGTCGCGTTGTGATTAAGTTTCGACGGCTTATCTACTCGGAGACCAATGTCGGCGTGGGAGAGCATGCGCCACCATGCCTGTGCGGTATGCCGTTCGACGGCAGCATTGATGAGGTCGGCGAGTTCTGTGGTAAGACGGTGTCTGTGTCTGCGTGGCACGTGCCGTGATACCCGCGTAGAACGCTTAAGATCAGCTAAGGCCTTTGCCAGGTCCTGGGGAACAGTCTCTTGGGAAGTCGGGGCGCCATCGACGGTGTTTGCAAGAAGCGTGTTTTGCAGGCACTCAGCGCAATGCCATACGGGGAGCTCGTTGGCTTGAGCGCGTGTGAGGCCAACACATGTTAGGTGAGCGGCTCTACTGCAGGAGGAACAGGGCTTCGTGTGCTTGCGTGGGTTGGACGAGTCGCAGACGAAGCAGATCGGCGGGGCACATGCTGGTTCTCCATGAGTGGGGAGTGGCGTTTGGGAGTGAGGCGGCTCGTCTTGTGAAGAGCTTGTGTTTCCGTGAGTGTGGGTTGTGGTTGCTGAAGCTGCGAGGCGCATGCCAGCGGTGCGATATTTCTGGACTCGGCATGGTGGGCAGGTGGTGAGTGTGTGTAGATCCACGTTTCAGGAGCCTCCATGTACGCAAGTGAGTGTTGTGTCTCCTCGTCTGCGGCGGAAGAATTCGCGGCAGGACGTGTAAGAACGGACACCAAAGTTTGTGCCTGTGTTTTTGTCGTTTCCACACATCGCGCAAGGGTTGTTTGTGTTCATTGTGTGCGTGCGTACGTGTGTGTGTGTGTGTGTGTGTGTGTGTGTGTGTGTGTGTGTGTGTGTGAGAGAGAGAGAGAGAGAGAGAGAGAGAGAGAGAGAGAGAGAGAGAGAGAGAGAGAGAGAGAGAGAGAGAGAGAGAGAGAGAGAGAGAGAGAGAGAGAGAGAGAGAGAGAGAGAGAGAGAATTACATAGATTTACATAGAAAATCAGACCACACAGACCCCATGGTCCAGGTTAGGTGGTCTGTCCTTAAACCTAAGTGATTTCACATTAATCAGAAGGCTCCAAAACGTTGCATTCCTACTCTAGTTGATATTAAGTTGAAGGAAGTGACGGTCGAGCTTTTTTTTTAAGGAGTCAATCGTATGACACTGGACCATTGATTTTTTTTTTTTTTTTTACAACAACAAAGGAGGCAGCTCAAGGACACAGAAAAAAAATATAAAAAAAGCTCGCTAATCGCTGCTCCCATAAAAGAACCAGAAGAGGTAGCCAAAAGCAAGGTCAAATTCGGGAGGAGAGGTGTCCTGCTACCCTCCTCTTGAAAGAGTTCAAGTCGTAGGCAGGAGGAAATACAGATGAAGGAAGATTGTTCCAAAGTTTACCAGTGTGAGGGATGAAAGAGTGAAGATGCTGGTTAACTCTTGCATAAGGGGTTTGGACAGTATAGGGATGAGCATGAGTAGAAAGTCGTGTGCAGCGGGGCCGTAGGAGGGGGGGAGGCATGCAGTTAGCAAGTTCAGAAGAGCAGTCAGCGTGGAAATATCGATAAAAGATAGAAAGAGAGGCAACATCGCGGCGGAATTTAAGAGGTAGAAGACTATCAGTAGGAGGAGGAGAGCTGATGAGACGAAGAGCCTTAGCCACCACTCTGTCCAGAAGAGCTGTGTGGGTGGAGCCCCCCCACACGTGAGATGCATACTCCATACGAGGGCGGACAAGGCCCCTGTATATGGATAGCAACTGCGCGGGGGAGAAGAACTGGCGGAGACGATACAGGACGCCCAACCTCGAGGAAGCTGATTTAGCGAGAGAGGAGATGTGAAGTTTCCAGTTGAGATTTTGAGTTAAGGATAGACCGAGGATGTTTAGTGTTGAAGAAGGTGACAGCTGAGTGTTGTCGAAGAATAGGGGATAGGTGTTTGGAAGATTGTGTCGAGTTGATACGTGGAGAAATTGAGTTTTTGAGGCATTGAAGGACACAAGGTTCCTCTTGCCCCAATTGGAAATGATAGCAAAGCAAAGTCTGAGGTTAAGCGTTCTGCAGCCTCCAGTCTGGAGTCGTGTACTTCCTGTTTTGATGGTCTTCTATTGAAAGAAGTTGAATAATGCAGAGTGGAGTCGTCGGCGTATGAGTGGACAGGACGGTTTGTTATGGAAAGAAGATCATTGATGAATAACAGGAAGAGAGTGGGTGATAGGACAGAGCCCTGTGGAACGCCACTGTTGATAGGTTTAGGGGAAGAGCAGTGACCGTCTACCACCGCAGAGATAGAACGGCCAGAAAGGAAACTGGAGATAAAGGAACAGAGAGAGAGGGATAGAATCCGAAAGAGGGCAGTTTAGAAAGTAAAGACTGGTGCCAGACTCTATCGAAAGCTTTTCGATATGTCTAGCGCAACAGAGAAAGTTTCACCGAAACTGCTAAGAGAGGATGTCCAAGAGTCAGTTAAGAGAGCAAGAAGATCGCCAGTAGAACGCCCCTTGCGGAATCCATACTGGCGATCAGAAAGAAGACTAGAAGTGGAAAGGTGCTTTTGAATCTTCCGGTTAAGGATTGATTCAAAAGCTTTAGATAGACATGAAAGTAAAGCTATTGGGCGGTAGTTTGAGGGATTGGAGCGGTCATCCTTCTTGGGCACAGGCTGTACAAAGGCATACTTCCAGCAGGAAGGAAAGATAGATGTTGATAGGCAGAGACGAAAGAGTTTGACCAGGCAGGGTGTCAGCACAGAAGCACAGTTTTTAAGGACAATAGGAGGCACTCCATCAGGTCCATAAGCCTTCTGAGAGTTGAGGCCAGAGAGGGCATAGAAAACATCTTTAGGAAGAATCTTAATAACAGGCATAAAGGAGTCAGAGGGGGGATGAGTAGGAGGAATATGCCCAGAATCGTCCAAAATGGAGTTCTTACAGAAAGTTTGAGCGAAGAGTTCAGCCTTAGAGACAGATGAGACGGCAGTGCTGCCGTCAGGGTTAAGGAGAGGAGGGAAAGAGGAAGAAGTGAAGTTGGAGGAGATATTTTTGGCTAGATGCCAGAAGTCACGGGAAGAATTAGAAGAAGCGAGGTGTTGACATTTTCTATTTATGAAAGAAGTTTTTGTAAGTCGGAGAATAGATTTGGCACGATTCCGGGCTGAAATGTAATGATGGTGGGAGCTTATTCCATTCTCGCACTACAACGTTGGTGAAGAAAAATTCTGAATTTACTTGTCTACATCTGAGTTTTATGCCATTGTTCCTCGTGCGCAAAGTGTCATCGATCATAAACAATGTTGATCTGTCTACATTCGTGAAACCATTAAGTATTTTAAAACATTCGATCAGTTTTCCTCGGAGGCGACGTTTCTCAAGAGAGAACATGTTAAGGGTGGAAAGCCTTTCTTCGTAGGATTTGTTGCGCAAGGAAGGGATCATTTTCGTTGCCCGACGCTGAACACCTTCTAATTTAGCAATATCCTTTGCATGGTGGGGAGACCAAAACTGTACCGCATATTCCAAGTGGGGTCTGACTAAACTATTGTAGAGCGGAAGTATTACATCTTTATTCTTGAATAAAAAGTTTCTTTTAATGAAGCCCAACATTCTGTTCGCTTTATTTGCTGCATCGATGCATTGCTGTGAGAATTTTAGGTTTGACGCGATTTTGACCCCCAAGTCCTTGACGCATTGAACGCTTTTAAGTTTAACGCCGCGCATTTCGTAATCGAACTTCTTATTCCTCGTTCCAACTTGAAGGACCTGGCACTTGTCTACGTTAAAGGGCATCTCTCATCTATCCGACCAAGCTGAAATTTTGTGCAAATCCTCTTGGAGGCTTTGCCTGTCTTCGTCAGTGAGAACCGAGTTACCAATCTTTGTGTCGTCTGCAAATTTACTAATGCGATTATTGAGTCCAACATCCACGTCGTTGATGTAAATAATGAAGAGCACTGGGCCAAGAACCGAGCCCTGAGGGACGCCACTAGTGACCGGCGCCCACTCCGAGTTAAATCCGTCAATTTAGTTGCAGATGGTGACAGCTGAGTGTTGTCGAAGAATAGGGGATAGGTGTTTGGAAGATTGTGTCGAGTTGACAGGTGGAGAAATTAGGTTTTTGAGGCAATGAAGGACACAAGGTTCCTTTTACCCCAATCGGAAATAATAATAAGGTCTGAGGTTAAGCGTTCTGCATCCTCCACCCTGGAGTAGTGTAATTCCTGTTGAGAGGGTCTTCTTTCGAAAGAAATTGAATAATGCAGAGTGGAGTCATCAGCGTATGAGTGGATAGGACAGTTTGTTATGGAAAGAAGATCATTGATGAATAGGAGAAAGAGAGTGGATGATAGAACAGAGCCCTGTGGAACACCACTGTTGATAGGTTTAGGGGAAGAGCAGTGACCGTCTACCACAGCAGAGATAGAACGGCCGGAAAGGAAACTGGAGATACAGGAACAGAGAGAGGGATAGAATCCGAAAGAGGGCAGTTTAGAAAGTAAAGACTGGTGCCAGACTCTATGGAAGGCTTTCGATATGTTTAGCGCAACTGAGAAAGTTTCACCGAAACGGCTAAGAGAGGATGACCAAGAATCAGTTAAGAGAGCAAAAAGATCGCCAATAGAACGCCTCTTGCGGAACCCATACTGGCGATCAGATAGAAGGCTAGAAGTGGAAAGGTGCTTTTGAATCTTCCGGTTAATGATTTATTCAAAAGCTTTAGATAGACAGGAAAGTAAAGCTATAGGGCGGTAGTTTGAGGGATTGGAACGGTCACCCTTCTTAAGCACAGGCTGTACAAAGGCGTACTTCCAGCAGGAAGGAAAGGTAGATGTTGATGGGCAGAGACGAAAGAGTTTGACCAGGCAGGGTGTCAGCACGGAATCACAGTTTTTAAGGACAATAGGAGGCACTCCATCCGGTCCATAAGCTTTCTGAGAGTTGAGGCCAGAGAGGGCATAGAAAACATCATTCTTAAGAATCTTAATAGCAGGCATGAAGGAGTCAGAGGGGGGATGAGTAGGAGGAATATGCCCAGAATCGTCCAGAGTGGAGTTGTTACAGAAAGTTTGAGTGAAGAGTTCAGTCTTAGAGATAGATGAGACGGCAGTGCTTCCCTCTGGGTTAAGAAGAGGAGGGAAAGAGGAAGAAGAGAAATTGGAGGATATATTTTAATCTAGGTGCCAGAGCTCTCTGGAAGAATTAGAGAAAGCAATGTGTTGACATTCGCTATGGATGAATGAGTTTTTGTTAAGTCGGAGAATAGATTTGGCACGATTCCGGGCGGAAATGTAAAGATCATGGTTAGCGGGAGTTCGAAGGTTCAGGTACCTTTTGTGAGCTGCCTCTCTATCTTTGACAGCACGAGAACAAGCGTGATTAAACCAAGGCTTTTTAGCATGGGGAGTATAGAAAGTACGTGGAATGGATGCCTTCATTCCAGAGACAATCACCTCTGTGATACGCTGGGCACACACCGAGGGGTCTCTCTCCTGGAAGCAGTAATCATTCCACGGGAAATCGGAAAAGTACATCCTCAGGTCGTTCCACCGAGCTAAAGCAAAATGCCAGAAGCATTGCCTCTTCGGTGGGTCCAGAGGATGTACAGGAGCGATAGGACAGGATACAGAAATAAGATTGTAATCGGAGGAGCCCAACGGAGAGAACAGTTTGACAGAGTAAGTAAAAGGGTTAGAGGTAAGGAAGAGGTCTAGTATGTTGGGCTTGTCTCCAAGACGGTCGGGAATGCGTGCAGGGTGCTGAACCAACTGCTCTAGATCGTTGAGGAGAGCAAAGTTGTAGGCTTGTTCACCAGGCTGGTCAGTGAAAGAGGATGAAAGCCAAAGCTAGTGGTGAACATTGAAATCTCCCAAAATGGAGATTTCAGCGAAGGGAGAGTGGGTCAAGATGTGCTCCACTTCAGAGTTCAAATAGTCAAAGAATTTTACATGGTTAGTAGAATTAGGTGAGAGATAAACAACACAGATATATTTAGTACTAGAATGACAATGGAGTCTTAGCCAGATGGTGGAAAATTCAGAAGAGTCAAGGTCGTGGGCACGAGAGCAAGTGATGTCGTTGCGCACGTAGACGCAACAACCAGCTTTGGATTGAAATTTAGGATAGAGATAGTAGGAGGGTCCTGGAGGGAACAGAGTAGAGATTGCTGTCAGTAGCCTCAGAAACCTGTGTTTCGGTGAAGAAGAGAAGGTGAGGTTTAGAGGAGAAGAGATGGTGTTCCACAGAATGAAAATTAGAACGAATACCGCGAAATTAATAAGAAATTAATAAGAAAGAGGTTCGAGGAGTTATCAAGACACCTTTCAAGTCGGCAGCCAGAAGGGGAGTCCTCCCTGGGGGAGTTTGTGGTCCCCCCCCCAGGCGGGAACTCCGAGGCATGGTTATGGCGCGCCATTTTGAATTTTGAATTTTGGGAAAAGGTGTATATGTTGTGTGAACGTAGTTTGGTGTGGATAGAGAGAGGATCTGTCCTTAGAGAACATGCTGAACTACTCTCTAGTGTTGATGAGACAATAGGGAAACGGTTAGTGAGGACATGGGAAGGGTCTTTGGAAGGCTTCAGCACCCTCCTCACTTCCCATAATTATGTACCTCACCGGGAGTGGCTTGCGCTCGTTCGGTAGATGTCTTCCTACCTGCTCTAGCCAGGGTTAAATCCCGCCGCGCTGTTGCCTCTCTTTCTGTCTTCAATCGATAACAGCTCTTCATACGGGGAGCGTCCGCTATGTCTTAAATAATTATCGTATGATTCTGATTATATTCTTGTGAAATGTATGCCTATGGGGAAGTAATAAACGCTCACTTTCAAATCTATAAGTCGATGCATAATAGCAGGAGAATATAAAATGTACTTTTTTTAACAAACCTCAACTCGAAATTCCTTTCTCATCTAATTACCTACGCTGCTGAAAGAAATATCAAAGAAACGTGAAGCAGAATCTAAAAGGTTCATCATAGAAAATTCTTCAGTGTTGCTTTCGTTAAATGATGAGAATTGTTTTCACTGTTGTTGGTGAATCTAACGATATTATTTTTTTCCGAGAGTTGTCCCTTGATTATAAAGAAAACTCATGATGAAAAGTTTGCGTTTCAGCTCCTTTTTCCAATGATGTATTGTTTATTAAAATCGGTCAAATATCGGCGACGGAATTTCCGAAAAACTGAAATTAATCCCGTTTTCTAAAAAAGTTAAATTCCGCGGATTTATAGAGTTCACCCTTTAAACCTAGATGTCTTTCCGGTTGGTATTCTTTACTGAATTGCAGTTTTATCTTTGTTTTGAAGCATTTCGTGTGTCCGATGGTGCCTTTTTCTTGGAAATCGAGCCGAAATGCGAAAATTATCTCTGGCTCCTCCGGGGTGACTGATGTATGTGTCAGCTCTGCTGCCTCCATGGCCATCGCAGATGCTAGTTTGCCTCAAGATAACATACGAATATTTTTAAAGGCTATTTTCTACGCTCAAACGTGACGAAATATGCACCTGTGTAGGAATATAGCTTTTTATTTATTTATCTTTTTTTTTTTTTTTGTCACTTGCCAGCCCTTCATGTCGCAGGCACGTGTTTTAGAGTGACGTAAGTGACGAGCGAAAGAGGGCGGGGGTGGGAATTTAACCATAACAAAGTTATTTTAGCTTAATTCTTCATAATATTTTGCCACAAGGTAGCCGATGCGTGTACAAAGATGTATGATTTTCTTCATTTTTTCTCGATTTTTTTTTAAATATTAATGGCGGACGCTCCCTTCAACCTGCCAGCTGCATGTGTCTATCCCTCCCGCGGCACAAGACTTTCTACTCTCTCTCTCTCTCATTCCTATACTATCCAAATACCTTATGCAAGAGTTAACCAGCATCTTCAGTATTTCATCCCTTTCGCTGGTAAACACTGGAGCAATCTACCTTCTTATAATATGTTCTGCCTACGAGTTGAACTCTTTCTAGAGGGGAGTATCAAGACACCTCTCCAAATGACTCAGACCTCACTATTTCGAAATCTTCTCTGAACACTGTTTATGGGAGCAAAGTCATTGCAGGCCTTTTTGTTTCTTGTTTTATTTTGTGTCCCTTGAGCTGCCTTCTTTTAAAAAAAAGTAAAATATAATTGGTTAAACAATAGACAACAACGGGCGGTGATTAATTGAGTTACCTCAGAGTGGCACTATTCAATAGTGATGTCCCTCAGGCCTCAGTTTTTGGCCTAGTATTGTTCATAATTTACATCAATGACATTGATGTTAGCTTCATTTAATTACTCAAGTTTATAGAGGACCCAAAGATTGGTAACTAGGTCCTCCCAGACCAAGACAGGGAAAGTCTCCAAGAGATTTGTATAAAAATTTAGCACGGGTTAATAAATGAGAAATACCCTTTAATATAGTTATTCATAAGTGTCAGGTTCTTCAAGGTGGAATAAAAAATAGGAGGTTCGATTATGAAATGTCTGGTCTGAAGCTCAAAAGCTTAGAGTGTGTTAAGGCTCTTGGCGTCAAAATTGCGTCAAACCTCAATTTTGTCCAAGCATTGCATTGATGCATTGATTGAAGGACATCGCTAAATTAGATGTTCAACACTGCAGGAAAGATGATATCTTACTTGCGCAAGGAACTTTACTATAAAAGGCTCTCATATCTAAACATGTTCTCTTTTGAGGAACGTCGCTTCCGAGGAAGTTGATAGAATGTTTCAAAATAGTTGACTGCTTTGCGAATGTGGACAAATTCATATATTGTTTACGTCTTGGTCAAGAAATAATGGCACAAAGCTCAAGTGTAAACAAATAAATTCTGGTTGCACCATTTTTTTCTTCACCAGCGTTGTAGCCCGAGACCACATTCAGTGGTTCTGGAGATATGGAGACATGGCGGTAGAGCAACGAAGTGAAGAAGGTCGTGAAAGCCAAGAAGGATGCGATGAAGAAATGAGAAAAGTCTGGACGGCAAGAAGACAAGGAACACTACATGCTGTGTTAAGAGGATGCAAAGACGGCAGTAGCAAGAGCGAAAGCTTAGTCATTGAATGAAGTGTATGAAGAGTTGGAAACACCCGAAGGAGAAAGAAAGCTCTCTAGAATAGCAAAGGGTCGGAATAAGGGAACCAAGGACTGCACTCAAATAAAACAAATTAAGGATGAGAATGGAGTTGTCTTAAATGACCAAGGATCAAGGTCAATATCAAGATCAAGGAGAGGTGGTAGGCCTATTATAAATCCCTCTTAAATGAAGAAAATCCAAGACTAATCTTTAGGGCTGGAGTTCAGAATCAGGGTGTAACATCAGGTATTAGCAGAGAGGAAGTAAAGTCATTACTGAAGAAAATCAAGAACGATAAAACGCTGGGACCAGATGAAATACCAGTTGAAGTTTGGAGAAGTCTGGGAGAAGACGGGATTGACATGCTCTGGGATTTGATGCAGAAAATTCATATTCAGGAACAAATACAGATGGAGTGGAGAGAGTGTTATCTCGCCTATCTATAAAGAGAAGGGCGATGTACAGGGCTACAGGGAAATAAAACTATTGTCCCACACCTTGAAGATCTGGGAAAGGCTGATGGATAGTAGGATCAGAGAAGAAACATCTATAGGAGATGGAAAGTATGGATTTATGCCAGGAAGGGGAACGTCAGATGCAGTATTTCCGCTGAGACAGATGTTGGAAAAACACAGAGAAAAGCAGAAGGGACTGCACATAGTATTCATAGACCTGGAGAAAACGTACATTAGAGTGCCACATCAGGAGGTCTGGAGGCGTATGTGAGAGAAAGGAGTACCAGAAAAGTACATGCGGATGGTCCAAGATATGTATGAAGGAACAAGAACACAGGTCAGAAGTAGTGTTGGATTAACGGAATGGATACCAGTTAGAGTTGATTTACCGATCAGCTTAAAACTACTATCTTTTTCATTTGATAATGGATGTGATGTCTCGGGGGATACGAGATCAGTCTCCCTGGTGCATGTTGTATGCTGATGACATCGTGCTATGCAGCAGCAACAGTGATACAGTGCCTTCGAACTCCCGCTAACTATGACCTTTACATTTCAGCCCGGAATCGTGCCAAATCTATTCTCCGACTTACCAAAACTTATTTTATCAATAGAAAATGTCAACACCTTGCTTCTTCTAATTCTTCCCGTGACTTCTGGCATCTAGCCAAAAATATCTCCTCCAATTTCACTTCTTCCTCTTTCCCTCCTCTCCTTTCCCCTGACGGCAGCACTACCGTCTCATCTGTCTCTAAGGCTGAACTCTTCGCTCAAACTTTCTGTAAGAACTCCACCTTGGATGATTCTGGGCATATTCCTCCTACTCATCCCCCCCTCTGACTCCCTTATGCCTGTTATTAAGATTCTTCCAAATGATGTATTCTATGCCCTCTCTGGCCTCAACTCTCAGAAGGCTTATGGACCTGATGGAGTGCCTCCTATTGTCCTTAAAAACTGTGCTTCCGTGCTGACAACCTGCCTGGTCAAACTCTTTCGTCTCTGCCTATCAACATCTACCTTTCCTTCCTGCTGGAAATATGCCTGTGCCTAAGAAAGGTGACCGTTCCAATCCCTCAAACTACCGCCCAATAGCTTTACTTTCATGTCTATCTAAAGCTTTTGAATCAATCCTTAACCGGAAGATTCAAAAGCACCTTTCCACTTCTAACCTTCTATCTGATCGCCAGTATGGGTTCCGCAAGGGGCGTTCTACTGGCGATCTTCTTGCTCTCTTAACTGACTCTTGGTCATCCTTCTTAGTCGTTTCGGTGAAACTTTCTCTGTTGCGCTAGACATATCGAAAGCCTTCGATAGAGTCTGGCACAAGTCTTTGCTTTCTAAACTGCCCTCTTTCGGATTCTATCCCTCTCTCTGTTCCTTTATCTCCAGTTTCCTTTCCGGCCGTTCTATCTCTGCGGTGGTAGACGGTCGCTATTCTTCCCCTAAACCTATCAACAGAACCCACAGGGTTCTGTCCTATCACCCACTCTCTTCCTGTTATTCATCAATGATCTTCTTTCCATAACAAACCGTCCTGTCCACTCATACGCCGACGGCTCCACTCTGCATTATTCAACTTCTTTCAATAGAAGACCCTCTCAACAGGAAGTACACGACTCCAGACTGGAGGCTGCAGAACGCTTAACCTCAGACCTTGCTATCATTTCCGATTGGGGCAGAAGGAACCTTGTGTCCTTCAATGCCTCAAAAACTTAATTTCTCCACCTATCAACTCGACACAATCTTCCAAACACCTATCCCCTATTCTTTGACAACACTCAGCTATCACCATCTTCAACACTAAACATCCTCGGTCATTCCTTAACTCAAAATCTCAACTGGAAACTTCACATCTCCTCTCTCGCTAAATCAGCTTCCTCGAGGTTGGGCGTTCTGTATCGTCTCCGCCAGTTCTTCTCCCCCGCGCAGTTGCTGTCCATATACAGGGGCCTTGTCCGCCCTCGTATGGAGTATGCATCTCAAGTGTGGGGGGCTCCACTCACACAGCTCATCTGGACAGAGTGGAGTCTAAGGCTCTTCGTCTCATCAGCTCTCCTCCTCCTACTGATAGTCTTCTACCTCTTAAATTCCGCCGCGATGTTGCCTCTCTTTCTATCTTCTATCGATATTTCCATGCTGACTGCTCTTCTGAACTTGCTAACTGCATGCCTCCCCCCCTCCCGCGGCCCCGCTGCACACGACTTTCTACTCATGCTCATCCCTATACTGTCCAAACCCCTTATGCAAGAGTTAACCAGCATCTTCACTCTTTCATCCCTCATGCTGGTAAACTCTGGAACAATCTTCCTTCATCTGTATTTCCTCCTGCCTACGACTTGAACTCTTTCAAGAGGAGGTTCCTCCCGAAATTGACTTCTCTTTCGGCCACCTCTTTTGATTCTTTTTTAGGAGCAGCGAGTAGCGGGCTTTTTTTTTATTATTGTTTCCTTTTTTTGTGTGCCCTTGAGCTGCCTCTTTTGTTGTAAAAAAAAAAAAAAAAGTAGAGTTAAAATTACAGCAGCGAAGGAGAGCCTTGGAGGAAAGAGGCCATAAGATCAGCAGGAAGAAAACAGAATACCTGAGGTGCAACGAAGATCAAGACTCCAAGCTTACTATGTAAGGGAGAAGATTGAAGAGAGTGGATAAGATTTTAAATTCCTAGGTTCGATAGTGTTTGAGGAGGGGAATCAGATTAAGATATGACACACAGAGTGCAGTCAGGGTGGAGAAACTGGAAAAGCTGGAGTAAGTAGGAAGACACCTACCGAACGGGCGCAAGCCACTCCCGGTGAGGTATATATGGGAGGTGAGAAGGGAGCTGAAGCCTTCTAAAGACCCTTCCCATGTCCTCACTAACCGTTTCCCTATTGTCTCACCAACACCGGAGAGTAGTTCAGCATGCTCTCTAAGGACAGATCCTCTCTTTATCCACACCACACTACATTCACACAACATACACACCTTTTCCCAAAATTCATATTTATAAATGGCGCACCTTCACCTTGCCTCGGAGTCCCGCCTGAAGGGGGACCACAAATTCCCCCAGGGAGGACTCCCCTTCTGGCCGCCGACTTGAGAGGTGTCTTGATAACTCCTCGAACCTCTTTCTTATTAATTTCTTATTAATTTCGCGGTCTTCGTTCTAATTTTCATTCTGAGGAACACCATCTCTCTTCCTCTAAACCTCACCTTCTCTTCCTCACCGAAACACGGTTTCTGAGGCTACTGACAGCAATCTCTACTTTGTTCCTTCCTACTATCTCTATCCTAAATTTCAATCCAAAGCTGGATGTTGCTCCTACGTGCGCAACGACATCACTTGCTCTCGTGCCCACAACCTTGATTCTTCAGAATTTTCCACCATCTGGCTTAGACTTCATTGTCATTCTATTAGTATATACTAAATACATCTGTGCTGTTTATCTCTCACCTAACTCTACTAAGTATGTAAAATTCTTTGACTACCTGAACTCTAAAGTGGAGTACATCTTGACCCACTCTCCCTTCGCTGAAATTTCCATCCTAGGAGATTTCAATGTTCACCACCAGCTTTGACTTTCATCCTCTTATATTATTAGTTTTTATAGTAACTGCGGGTAAGTGTTATGTTTTGTGATAAGGGCACGAACTGCTATCTCTCGTCAGGTCCGGTGTATCGTTGCCTGCTTTCTCCAGTTGATTGAAGTTGTTCAGATAACACAATAGCCCTTTAAGTTAAGTGATGTGGATTATATTTTGGCCGAGCGGAGCCGTTAAGTTCACTTGGAGTTCACTTAATTTACTCTCTCTCTCTGGTATATTAAAAACTTGTTGCGTTTTAACTATATTAACAGTTTTACACAAAAGTTTACGTGAGCGAGTCGCACGAAGATAAGCAAGCCACACCCCGAGCGGAGCGGCTGAGCGCCGCCCGCCTGCCCGTCACCCGTCTTCTCTCCTCTTCTCTGCGTTGCTCGCCCTTTTTATTGCATCTTGATTCGTCCCGGAAGGGTGTGGCTTCCGGTTGATGACTGCTGATGAAAGTCATCATTTGCTGATCCTTGCTGATCTAGCGTCAGCTCATCACAGCTTCCCACGGTCAAAGCACGACGTGTTGTTTAACATCCTGATGTGCGACACCAACCGGGTGTCGCAACATGTACAGTCATACATTCATATACATATGACAATATATATATTACACTCTTTCACTGACCAGCCTGGTCAACAAGCCTACAACTTTGCTATCCTCAACGATCTAGAGCAGTTGGTCCAGCACCCTACACGTATTCCCGACCGTCTTGGAGACAGGCCCAACATTCTAGACCTCTTCCTTACTTCTAACCCTTCTGCTTACTCTGTCAAACTGTTATCTCCGTTGGGCTAGTCCGATCACAACCTTATTTCTGTATCCTGTCCTATCGCTCCTGTACACCCTCTGGACCCAACGAAGAGGTGATGTTTCTGGCATTTTGCTTCAGTTCGGTGGGACGACCTGAGGATGTACTTTTCCGATTTCCCGTGGAATGATTATTGCTTCCAGGAGCGAGACCCCTCTGTGTGTGCTCAGCGCATCACAGAGGTGATTGTCTCTGGAATGGAGGCATTCATTCCACGTACTTTCTCTACTCCTAACGCTAAAAAGCCTTGGTTTAAGTTTAATCACGCTTGTTCTCGTGCTGTCAAAGATAGAGAGGCAGCTCACAAAAGGTACCAGAGCCTTCGAACTAATGTTAACCATGAACTTTACATTTCTGCCAGAAATCGTGCCATATCTATTTTCCGACTAACCAAAAACTCTATCATCAAAAGAAAATGCCAAAACCTTGCTTTCTCAAACTCTTCCCGAGACTTCTGGCATCTAGCCAAAAACATCTCCAACTTCACTTCTTCATCTTTCCCTCCACTCCTCAGTCCTAACGACAACACTGCCGTCTCATCTATCTCTAAGGCTGAACTCTTCTCTCAAATTATTTATCTAAAAACTCCACTCTGGATGATTCTGGGCATATTCCTCCTACTCATCCCCTCTCTGACTCTTTTATGCCTGTTATAAAGATTCTTAAAAGTGATGTTTTCTATGCCCTCTCTGGCCTCAATCCTCAGAAGGCTTATGGACCTGATGGAGTGCCTCCTAATGTCCTTAAAAACTGTGCCTCCTTGCTGTCACCCTGCCTAGTCAAACTCTTTCGCCTCTGCCTGTCAACATCTACCTTTCCTTCCTGCTGGAAGTATGCCTTCATACAGCCTGTGCCTAAGAAGGGTGACCGTTCCAATCCCTTAAACTACCGTCCTATAGCTTTACTTTCTTGTCTATCTAAAGCTTTTGAATCAATCCTTAACCGGAAGATTCATAAGCACCTTTCCACTTCTGACCTATCTGATCGCCAGTATGGGTTCCGCAAGGGGCGTTCTACTGGTGATCTCCTTGCCATCCTAACTGACTCTTGGTCATCCTCTCTTAGCTGTTTCGGTGAAACCTTTGCTATTGCGCTGGACATATCAAAAGCTTTTGATAGGGTCTGGCACAAATCTTTGCATTCCAAACTACCCTCCTACGGTTTCTATCCTTTTCTCTGTACCTTTATCTCCAGTTTCCTTTCTGACCGTTCTATTTCTGCTGTGGTAGACGGTCACTGTTCCTCCCCTAAACCTATTAACAGTAGTGTCCCACAGGGTTCTGTCCTATCTCCCACTCTCTTTCTGTTGTTCATTGATGATCTTCATTCCAAAACGAACTGTCCTATCCATTCTTACGCCGATGACTCCACTCTGCATTACTCAACTTCTTTTGATAAAAGACCCACCCTACAGGAACTTAACGATTCAAGGCTGGAGGCAACAAAACCCTTGGCCTCAGACCTTAATATTATTTCCGATTAGGGCAAGAGGAACCTGGTGTCCTTCAACGCCTCAAAAACACAGTTTCTCCACCTATCCTCCCGACACAATCTTCCAAACAACTATCCCCTATTCTTTGACAACACTCAGCTATCACCCTCTTCAACACTAAACATCCTCGGTCAATCCTTAACTCAAAATCTCAACTGGAAACTTCATATCTCATCTCTTGCTAAATCAGCTTCCTCGAGGCTGGGCGTTCTGTACCGTCTCCGCCAGTTCTTCTCCCCCGCACAGTTGCTATCCATTTATAGGGGCCTTGTCCGCCCTCGTATGGAGTATGCATGCATCTCATGTGTGGGGGGGCTCCACTCACACAGCCCTCCTTGACAGAGTGTAGTCAAAGCCTCTTCGTCTCATCAGCTCTCCTCCTCATACTGATAGTCTTTTACTTCTGAAATTCCGCCGCCATGTTGCCTCTCTTTCTATCTTCTATCGATATTTCCACGCTGACTGCTCTTCTGAACTTGCTAACTGCATGCCTCCCCCCCTCCCGCGGCCCCGCTGCACACTACTTTCTATTCATGCTAATCCCTATACTGTCCAAACCCCTTATGCAAGAGTCAACCAGCATCTTCACTCTTTCATCCCCCACGCTGGTAAACTCTGGAACAATCTTCCTTCATCTGTATTTCCTCCTGCCTACGACTTGAACTTTTTCAAGAGGAGGGTGTCAGGACACCTCTCCTCTTGAAATTGACCTCTCTTTTTGGCCACTCCTTTGACCTCTATTCAGGAGCAGTAAGTAGCGGGCTTTTTTTTGTATTTTTCTTTATGCCCTAGAACTGTTTCAGCTGAAAAAAAAAGTGTTATGTGATCGTAGAATCAATTTGAAGATTAACCCGGTAGCTGCGGGGATCATGTTTCTTAAAGGCCCCTCTAAGCGAATTAATGAGAAAAAAAATCATCGCTCTCGCACACCACTTCATAATGTATATCAACGCATTTGTGATCAGTTTATGCATCATCTATTTTGGGGGTTTATATCATGGCAAAAATGTGGCCCGTTGCTGGTACACGGTAAAGCCACAAATTTGGCCCGTCGCTGCTACCGGGTTAAAGGAAGAAAAAACAAGACAGTAGTAGGACAAGCAATGATGTATATGAAGCTGAAACGTGGCCGGTGAAAAAATGCAGGAAAAAAGTAGAATGTAGCTGAAATGAAAATGGTTAGGTGGATGTGTGGTGTAACGAAAATGGACAAGAAGGACAAGAAGGTAGTGGAAATATCGAAGAAGACACGGGAAAGAAACGTGCAGTGGTTCGCCCGTGTGAAGAGAAGGGAAGTAACACAGAGAAGATGGGAGAAGAGGAGACGGAGAGGAAGACCAAAGAGGAGATGGTTGGACTGCGTAAGGGAGGAGTTGATAGAAAAACAACTGCCAGAAGACGATGTGTACGTATGAGGGGGCCCGGTGGAGGATGGCTGTCAAAAACATCGACCCCCACATAAGAGTGAGGGAAGATGCACATAGATAGAAGATTCTGTGGTTCAGTGTATTCCGACTGACTCATGTAAACAAACTCGACTTCCATTTCCTTCACCTTGATATTATTTTGTTGTAGTTTCACTTAAGATTAAGGGCAGACCGAATAGTCTGGACTATAACGTCTGAGTGCCGTGAATATCAATGTAAATATCTGCAAATCTCACTCTTCATGTTCTCCCACTAGCATAGCCATTATTTACTTATCTGCTATCATTTCACCTTTTTTCCTTTTCCCAATTTCCTTTTTTTCCCTTTCACTATCCTTCTCCTCGCTTCTCCCTCCTCTGCTTTTTCCCTCTTCTTTCCTCCCGTAGCACAATGTTTGGGAAATTGGGCGAGAGTTTTTTGGTTTCACGTAATCAAAATGTGGAAAGGTATCATTTGGGAAGGGGCAGATGTGTGTGTGTGTGTGTGTGTGTGTGTGTGTGTGTGTGTGTGTGTGTGTGTGTGTGTGTGTGTGTGTGTGTGTGTGTGTGTGTGTGTGTAATAATAATAATAATAATAAACGGTTTGTTTGGTTGCGGCAGCCGTCAGGCTGAAATTGACATATTATAAATACAATTTTTCTTCGCTAATGAAACAAGTACAAAAAGAAGGGGGACGGGGAATGAGGGGTCTGATATGTGTGGGGGGGTTGGGGCGATGTAGCTTGGGGTGGGGGAGGAGGGGCGGTGGGGGGAGTGCAGTGCGGTGGTGCCGAGAGGGGGGGCAATGTGCGGTCGCTTCAGATGTCAGTGAGGTCAGGTCACGTGTTAATCCTCAAATAAGACGCTGGGTTCAGGTGACAGACGGTGGTGGTGGTGCAGTTGGAAAGTTTATGGTGGGGGGGGGGGGTCACTCAGGTATACCCAGGCTTAGTAAGGAGATGCTAAGCTCGGGGCGGCGAGACACAGGTGGTGGGTACTGCCCGGCTGGTTGATGTAATCGTGGGAACAAGTGCACATCGTTGATATAGTTACCGTACATCTTGCTCCGAACCTGAGTGACGAGGCTGCCACACTGCCTGACACCTGAACTGACCTTCCACTGCTGCTGGGTGACCTAGATGATGGTATCCTTCGGATCTTGAGGGTGTCGGCGCGGACGCTGTGGATGACGAGGTGTTGGCGACACACAGCTCACTATCCTTCCAGCACCACTAACACACTGCACTCACTGTATGTCTATACGTTACAACATTTCACAAAAAGTTCCTTGGAGTAACGAGTTCCTCGAATGAATGAGAAGGGGCGAGGAAGGGGGAGCGAAGAAAAAGGAAAAGGGTCAACAGGACGACCCTGTGGCTGCTATGGGGAGCGCCATGTCACACGTCTTGACCCCATGTGGGTCAGGAAAGGTGTGTGTGTGTGTGTGTGTGTGTGTGTGTAATTCACCACGGCATGGTAACGAGCTGGGCCCAGATGTTCAAACGCTCGCAGCGGCCACTACGACCATCGTAGTGCTAAGATTATCGTAACCCTCTCGTAACTCGCCTAAGGTGCATGTTCGAAAGATCTGAGAGCTGTCTTTACGATTTTCGGACCGCCATATTTGCTCGTAGTGCTGAGGATTTCGAGGAGCACCCTTACTCTGATCGTAGGGTTGTGTGGTGAACGTTTCTTCATTATATAAACCGTAGATAACCTGTATGATGTCTTGTTTATTTATTTACCTCTCCTGTTATCCTCTGCGCTGTCTCGTCAGAGAAGATGGAGTTATAACTAGTACTGCAACACGATGTGGCAGTAAACAGGGCTTTGAGACGTGAAAGGAAGTACAGAAACCGAGCGTATAAAGTAATTACAGGGCTGAAAACTCATTATCGGCCGATGTGATGAAAAATAAATACCAATGCAGTTATGATGCACTCATGCACTACCCTGAAAATTCTAAAAAGGAATTCTACCTAAGAACATATTGTGTGAAAAAGCGTCCCACCCAGTGTTCAGTGTTAATTAGAGATATTAAGTGGAGGTATGACCTGTTTTACACATTACCTGTATCATTGTCAACATTTCTTTATCAGAAAAGTTGGCTCGACGAAGGCGTTTGGTGGGCTGTTCCTCGCTTGCCATGTACACTTTTCTTTCCACCACTTCTTATTGTTCTCAGCTTGGCAGTTCTTGCATTACTTATAACGCTGACGCCTCGGACATAAAAATGCATGTATTTGTTTACGTTTACACGGTGCAATATTATTGGCTAACACTCTCAAAGGCTGATGATATACATCTTCTGAATGACCAAACGGCAGTCAGCTGACCGGAACGGACCGAGATTTACGATCGCATCATTGTGAGCTACGAGCATCCGGATGGTCTTTTGAAAATACATCTTAGTGGTGATCGTAACCCACGATAAAAAAAAAATGGCGGCTACGAGACGGCTACTAAGATCTTACAGGCGGACAGTTACGATCCTTTGAACATCCAGCCCCTGGACTCATCATCGCCAGCAAGTACCCTCCCCATTAGAGCAAGGCTCATTATAGTCGATCTCTGAGTACTGCCGGGACCTTCAAACACCGTACATCCCATTCCCTTTGCTCAAGGGGGGACAGTAATCACTCCTCGTCAGCGAAAAAAAATCCCAGCCTGAGCGGGGCTCGAACCTCCGTCTGCCAGGCCACGAAGCCTGGCAGCGCAGAGTTTTAACCACTGAGCTAACGGTATGTGTGTATGTGTGTGTGTGTGTGTGTGTGTGTGTGTGTGTGTGTGTGTGTGTGTGTGTGTATGTGTGTGTGTGTGTGTATATATACCTATTTGTATTTACCTATTTGTAGCATACAGGGCCAGAGCTAGGCTCGGATAGTCCTGTCTCTTTGTCTACTTTTATCCAATCTTTCATTTGGTGTGTGTGTGTGTGTGTGTGTGTGTGTGTGTGTGTGTGTGTGTGTGTGTGTGTGTGTGTGTGTGTGTGTGTGTGTGTGTGTTTACATCAATGATACTTCATAATTTGAATAAGAGTAATAATAATAATAAGAAGAAGAAGAAGAAGAATTCTGATTAATATTACTGTCATCAATATTAGCATTATTATTACCATTGCTATTTTGAATATATACGTTTCAGTAAGGAAAGTCAACCATGCCGCTAGAAAAAAATAATAATAATAAAAAAAATATTTACATAACAAAAATACATTTGAAAAATGAAAATTAACTCTAGAATGGGTAAATATATTTCAAATATAAGGCGCGTCAAGGTGAGATTAAGAATGAAATATATAAAAATTACTAACAATGTAATATGCAAAAATTGGTAAGCTCTCGGAAAGGGATTGACGTTTGATATTTATAATCGTGAGAATGGGTCGGACTTTGTCTGTCCTCTCTGTATTGTGTAAGACTGTTGTGGTGTTTCATCGCACGGAGGTCAGTGAGGGCGAGAGGAGGCAGGAGGTGGAGGTGGCTGGGATAGATCTGTAGGAAGCCATCGTCATAATTTCAAGCGCCTTGTGAATAAAAACAAAGAGGGTTGTCACAAGCCTTCTGACAAGGCGTGAAGGAGGTGCCAAGAATTGCCATGCAGGCAGCCTTCTGAATTCTCTTAAGTCACTCCCCCAAGTGGCTGTGCGAGGGGCTCATCAAGTAGGAAGTACAGATTTAAGTTTGATGACGATCTTGTAAATATGTTGTTCAGAGTGGTGGTAAAATAAAATTTGTAAGAATAACAAATTTAGTAGTTGTTCAAATAGCTGTTGTTATTTTGGTAGCAGTTCAGGATGTATTAGATGAATTTATATGCAGGGAAGCTAGATAATGATGTGGCGTGAGCTTTGCAGGGTTTACTTTGCATAGGCTGCCTGGCCTCTTGCAGACTTTTGTTCTAATGGTTCACGAAAATCTTCAAGTGCAGATTTGGAGGGAGGAGGTGTCCACGCACCTTTCCCTCCCTTCCTGACTGATGTGTGGACACGACAGCGAGTTTCTTCCCGTCTCTCACTTTCTTTCCACTGTTTTCCCTTTTCCCTCGTACTGTTCTCGCTACCGTAACCCCCTTGTTTACTCGTTCCCTAATTTATTTCCTCCAGATGTCCTCCCGCTCAGTCCCCTTCTACCTATAGTCTCCATCCCTTACTGAATCTATATATTTCTTCCCTCCCTCTTCTCCCGTCCCTCCTCTCCTTCGCCTCCTCAGTCCACTTGTCCCCAATTAGTATCTTTCACTTTTTCCCTCATAGTCTTTTGTTCCCTCTCACATTTCACGGTCCTTCCATCTCTTCCCGTCCTTCCCTCCATGTTGGATGGTACAAAAACTTCCTACGATCTTATTTTTCGTTTTTTGAACACTACTTACTTCCATTTCCTCCACACTACCTCCTGCTTTCCTCTCATACCCTTCCCCTCTTCTGATTTTTTTCTTTCTTCCCGTAATGTCTTCTTTCCTTTATCGCTATCCCCTTTTTCCTGATTAAATTCTTAATATTCCCCTTTCATTCATCACTTCACTAATTAGATTGTCCCCCTTTACTCTCACTTTTTTTTCTTACCTTCCCTCACGTACACCTTTAAATCGGTCCCTTTCTACACACATATTTGGATACCATTATAAAGCTGATATTTTGTCTGTATATTTGTACTTCGACCTAACATCTAACTATTTCTCCTCAAGAACGAAAGGTGACGCAGGGCGGGATATCAAGGTAACTTGATCCTCTTAATTGGTGCTGCACGTAAAGGAGGAGAAAGGAAAGGAACATAAAAATATACTGGTTAAATTCGTGAAGAAAATGTAGAGATAGTGAGGATTAGTGTGTGTGTGTGTGTGTGTGTGTGTGTGTGTGTGTGTGTGTTTCGTAAAGTAGTTTTCGCTTATTTATTATGTGTGTTTTCTATTGAGGCACACACACACACACACACACACACACACACATGCGCGCGCGCAAACAAACAAACAAATAACAAACAAACAAACAGAGAGAGAGAGAGAGAGAGAGAGAGAGAGAGAGAGAGAGAGAGAGAGAGAGAGAGAGAGAGAGAGAGAGAGAGAGAGAGAGAGAGAGAGAGAGAGAGAGAGATTTACATTGTCTTAATAGGTAGATATTTAGACCACACAGACCTTATGGTCCAGAGGTGGTGTGTTCATAAACCTAAGCGAGAGTGCATCAAACTGCCACCAGAGTGTTGGACTTCTGCTGTAGCGAACATCACGGTCGAGGAAGTGGAGGTAAAATTTGCTTTTTGATTTATCAATCGTATTGCACCGGAACAGTACAGGTGGAAGGGATTAGGTATATATTTTTTCGACAATATTTGATTATTTTTGAAAACAAAGCTGCAAACAGATGGTTGAAATTGATCTCCAACGACAGAATATTCATAATAACAACAATAATAATAGCAATAACAGAAGTAACAACAATAATAGTAAATGAATATAATAACTAACAATAATAAGAGATAATAATGATAAATAATTATAATAGCAACAACAACAACAACAACAACAACAACAATAACAATAACAATAACAATAACAATAATAATAATAATAATAATAATAATATTCAATAAGAATGTTGATAACGTCAACATAAACATCGATACATATAATAATTATAATAACTAACATATTTATATAATGATATATAAATGATACTTTGCTTCTCATTATCTTTCCGCTTCCCCTCCTTTTCCTCAATTTGCACTTAAAAAGACAATTAAACTTTCCTCTCCTTTTCCCCAACCTCTCCATCACTGCTTCCCCAATAACGTCTGTTTCTTCCCTCCCTTTCTCCCTCCCCTCTTACTTTCTTCCCCATCTCACAGCAGCCTTACGCTACCTAAATATACCTTCATCCCTCCTTTCCTCTCTCAAATTTCCATCCTCTCATTAAATTTACTCCACTGACTCCCTCCCTTCCTTTCTTTCAGTCCCTTCTCCTCGCTTCCTTTCGCTTGCCCTCTCCATCTCTCCTTGAAACCTATCTCTCATCTGGTATCATAATAGTATGAAAAAGATGAATACTAAATATATGAAAAAGGCTAAACCAAGGTAAAATATGAATTGTTAATTATGGGAATCGAAGAGGAAACTTTAAGCTCTTGCGATTGAAGGAAGAGCTGGAATAGTAGAAGGATGATGCCAATGCTGATAATGAAAGTGATAATGATGATGATGACTGTGATGTTGCTGGTGATGATGATGATGATAAAGATGATGATTAAGATGATGATGTTGTTGGTGACGACGACGATGATGATGATGATGATGAGGAGGAGGAGGAGGAAGAGAAGGTACAGAAAGATGCTTCCCATAATGACGCTTATAATGTCAATGATGTTTATGATGATAATGCTGATGATAATGATGAGGATGGGGAAGAGGAAAAAAAGCAAAAGGAGAGTGAGGAGGAGAAGGAAGAGAAACAGAAGGAGAAGAAGGAGGAGGAGGAGAAGGAGGAGGAGGAGGAGGAGGAGGAGGGGAAAAATAGATGAGGAACGGAGGGTCATGAAGAGTGGAAGTTAAAGGTTGTTGAGAGAGAGAGAGAGAGAGAGAGAGAGAGAGAGAGAGAGAGAGAGAGAGAGAGAGAGAGAGAGAGAGAGAGAGAGAGAGAGAGAGAGAGAGAGAGAGAGAGAGAGAGAGAGAGAGAGAGTCAAAAGGCAGGAGGGGGGGCTCGGGTTATCTACTTTAATCATACTTACCAGTCTTCCTTTAATTTTACTTCTCTTTCCTCTGTTTTATTTCACATTCCTCTCTCGTCTCTTCTCCACTTCCTTCCTTCTCTCTGCCGGGATAGATTGAAATAGAAGTTTCATCTCGTCACTTCATCAATCTTACATTGCATAAACCCTATTTTAATTTACTTGTAACTTGTCTCTCCTCCCTCTCAACACGAGTTTTTTTTCCTTATATATTTTTTGCTTATATATTGCTTGTATCTTATCTGTTGATTTTACTTCTTGATATTTTATGTTTATTTATTGTGCATTTATAGATATTTATTACCCTACCACTCCATCGCTCCATTTGTATAATCTTATATATTTTTTTCGTCCTCATTCTCCTTTTTTCTCATCGTTTTTTTTTTTTTTTTTTTTTTACGTTGTTGCCTGTTGCGCCGGTAGGCATCTTCCCGGTGGGGCCTGATGGTCGGCCCAGCCCGTTCTGGCGCAGACGAGTGTTTATAGTGGCGCCATCTTGCATTGGCTCATGCTGCCCCCCGGAACTCGTTCTTGATTCGCTTGGACGGCTTCCTCTAGAGTCCGGGTTGATGGGTGGTCTTCAGGGCAGCATGTGGGTAGTTTTAAGCCACTCGGCGGTGACTGAAAAATCCGAGTGGTAGCGTGGGGATTCGAACCCGCGTCGTCCATCACGCGGTGAATGTGGGTCCAGTACGCTACCACCTACGCCACCGCCTACCCATCTTTGTACTTTCATTTTCTCATTCTAGGCTTCTCAGACGTTTGGTGGCTGCTGAACAGTAAGCTTATAGCGTCCGCATTCCTCCCTTTCTTCCAGTTTCGTCTCTATAATACAAATAATATTAATAATAAAAATAATAATAATAATAATAAAAATAGTAATAATAATAATAATAAGAAGAAGAAGATGAAGAAGAAGAAAATTGATATCTAGATACACCCCTTGTGAAAGAGTTCAAGTCGTAGGCAAGATGAAACACAGACGAGGGAAGGCTGTATCATTTTACCAGCGAAAAGGATGCAAATGAAAGTGTTGGTTAAATAGTATAATAAGGGATTAGGATAGCATAGGGAAGAGCTAGAGGAGAAAATCTCGTTCAGCGGGGCCGCGGTAGAGTTAGAGGCATGCAGCTAGCAAATTTAGAAGAGCATTGAGCATGAAAATACCGATAAAAAGCAGAAAGAGGCAGCATACAGCCCTGGAAGCGAATTTAAGAAATAAAGGACTCAGTAAGAGGAAGGGACTTGATATGATGAAGATTTAAAAATACTTTGTCCAAAAGGTCTGTATGTGTGTTTAGCTCCTTCTCTTCCCCCCGACACACACACACACACACACACACACACACACACACACACACACCACTATAAAACACTTGCCTGCACCATGACGGACTGTGGCTGACCACCATCCAGGCCCCTCAAGAAAGCCTACTGGTGCTAAAGGCTGACACGTAAACACACACACGCATGAGTTGCATACTCCATACGAGGGCACACAAGGCCTTTGAATATGGATACCATCAGGGAGGTGGAGAAAATTTGGTGGGGATGATACAACGATACGATTGGACGAGACGATGGAGATGAAATGAAACCGACTTATATTGTAACATGATTCTTGCTGCAGCAGACTGCGACACCATCAAAGGTCCCACGCGTCCTGTCACGGTGGTGCCACCTCGCGTAGCCTTCAATTAGTCCAAAATTTTATGGAATCGTCTTGTTGAGGAAGTTAACCTCTCTCTCTCTCTCTCTCTCTCTCTCTCTCTCTCTCTCTCTCTCTCTCTCTCTCTCTCTCTCTCTCTCTCTCTCTCTCTCTCTCTCTCAACTCTGATGGCCTCTTCCCTTTATCTTTCCACCACCACCTCCTCCTGTATAAGAAATATGTATAAGCTGGCATCCAATTCAGAAGATCATATTACTATATCAATATCAAGAGAGAGTGCGAAAGGAGAATCAGAAAACAGAAACGCGAGTATGAGATGAAAATATCACTAGAGGCTAAAAAAAATCCCAGGCTATTTTTCAGATACATAAGAAACAAAAAAAAAATTAAGAATAATATCGGACCACTATTAGAAAATGGCAAAACGGTTAGCGATGATAAAGATAAGGCGACGGTCCTAAATTCAATCTTTAGTAGCTTTTTCACAAAAGAGAACATGACATCGATCCCCGCCACGAGGAATATTTTTCAAGGCCCTGAAGAGCATAAGCTTGCGTTGACCGAAATTGATATCAGTGAAGTGCGTGCGTACCTGCAAAAAAATGAACCAAATAAATCTCCTGGTCCCGACAATTTATCTCCTCGCGTGTTAAGAGAATGCAATCAACAGCTAGAATTACCCATAACGTTAATGTTCAACAAGTCATTAGCACAGGCAAGCGTGCCCCTTTAGTAGAAAAGAGCCAATGTTACCTTGATTTTTAAAAAAAGGAGATACAAAACAAGCCATTAATTATCGTCCTATCAGCCTTACGTCTGTCCTAATTAAACTATTCGAAAAAAAATAAGGGATAAAGTGATCACTTTTCTCGAAACAAATTATTCGATAACAGATAATCAGCACGGATTTCGTAATAATCGATCTTGCCTTACCAAATTATTCACTTTTTTCAACGACGTTTCTTCAAGTTGGGACGCCCGAGCCCCTTATGAAGTAATTTACCTAGTCTTTAAGCAAGAGCTTGTTAAAGTTCCGCACGTTAGGCTTATTTCAAAACTGCGTTCCCACGGTATGTATAAGCGACCATCTGTGCGCGTGGATTCATGACTTGCTCACAGACAGAGTACTGCGCGTAGTTCCTAATGGTGAAGCATCCGATTGGCAACCCGTAACCAGTGGCGTGCCCCAAGGATCGGTCATGGGGCCAACACTATTCATAATTTACGTGAAATATTTAGAGACTGATATCCTATCAAAAGTAGCCAAATTCGCCGACGACACCAAATTAGGAGGTACGGTAACGAACGGTAAAAATTGCGAGGATATTCAGTCAGATTTATTAAAACTTGCCGACTGAAACGAAAAATTGCAAATGTGTTTCAACGTAGATAAATGTAAAGTAATGCACATAGGTGAAAAAAACCCTAACTTTAAATATCAGATTCAAGGACATGAGCTCAGCGAAGTAAAACAAGAAGATCTTGGCGTCATTATCAATAACACTCTTGAAATGAGCGATCAATGTACTGCGGGGAGTAAAAAAGCCAATATGATGTTAGGACTAATCTCAAAAAACTTTGATTATAAATCACCCGAACTTATGAAGAGATTATATTCAGCATTTGTAAGACCACACCTAGAATACGCTGTTCAGTTCTGGTCACCGAATTATATCAAAGATCAAGTTTTGTTAGAAAAGATACAGCGAGGAGCAACCAAACAAATTCCAGCGCTCCGAAACTTGCCGTATGACGAGCGTTTAAAGCGATTAGATATGTTTTCCTTAAAAAAGCGAAAGGTAAGAGGGGACTTAATCGAAGAGTTCAAAATCATTAATAGATTCGAAAACATTAACCCAGATACTCTATTTCAGAGAGACCCTAACACAATAACACGCAGCAACGGTATGAAGTTAAAGGGAAACAGATGTAACACATTGGCGCGCAGAAGTTATTTCAATAATAGAGTCGTCGATCACTGGAATAGACTCCCACCGTCAGTAGTTAGCGCACATAGTATCAATAGCTTCAAGTCTTCATAGGATAAGTAGTTCAGGGATATAAGATTTTACTGACCCTTTTTCGTATGTTTCAAGCACACTGCAGCAAGGCTACAACCTGAGGACTTTGCTAATAATTTCCCCCACAGCCTAGGTCACCAATAGCGTAAGTTAAGGGTAGTAATTTCCTCTTATTTCTCTCTGTACTGTGAAATTTCTATGTCCCTTTCTTCCTTAAAGGCACATGGTGTTCTAACTATTTCCTGCCGGCCTGTTGCCGGAGGAAGAGGTGGGTGGGGAGGAGCCTTCATCTATTCTATCCTGTTCTACCACACGTAGATTACTTGTATATAGTAGCGGTAGTAAACAGACACCCTCGCCATAGGCCGCCAGGTTTTCTGGTGCATGTTCCTCCTATGTATTCCTATGTATTCTTCCTCCTCTTCCTCCTCCTCCTCCTCCTCCTCCTCCTCCTCCTCCTCCTCTTCCTCCTCCTCCTCCTCCTCCTCCTCCTCCTCTACCACCATCACCACCACCAACACCACCAACAACAACAACACCAACACCATCACCTCCTCCTCCTCTTCCTCCTCCTTCTCCTCCTCCTCCTCTTCCTTCTCCTAAGTGTATGGCATAATCCTGTCAGTTTAAAGTGTTTAACAGAGACGTGCAATCTTGCGTCCTTAACTGAGGCTCCTGATTAAATGTGTTGCCAAGACGTTGATGGGAAGAGAGGAGAGGGAAGGGACGGTGGAAGCTACTTGGGAGATAGCAGGGAAGTGAGGGAAGGGAGGGTGGAGGGAGAGAAGGAAGGAAGGAAGATGAAAAGGAGGTTGTAGGAGAAAAGGAGGTGTGGTATAAGGAGGGAGAGAGGATTGGAAGGATAGAGAGGGAGTAAGGCTTTTTTTCTTTTCGTGAATAGATAAATAAGTGAAAATATAGAGGCGGGAACTGCAAAGGGTCTTCAAGGCATAAATAATTATTAATAATGCTTAATGGTAATTATTCCATATAATGCAATCCTGTTTCTCTTTTTAGGGAGAACGAGGAAACATGAAGTGATTTTTCTCCCTTCACGTCAATATAGGAAGAAAAAAAAGTTGATGAATAGTTGGAGACAAATGAGTAAAGTAAAAGGAGAGCGAAAAAGACGGCGAAGTTGACAAAGAGTGAGAGAAATGAACATGAAAAAAATGTTCGCCTCTGAGTGCCACAGTGGTGAACCCAATACCATGCAAGCAGCTGAGTGTAAAATCTAATACTGCTTTTATCTGACAATGTAAGAAAGCTCTAATACTCGCAGTTGATTTTCATGTCATAATAATTTTTCTTTACACATCTATGCTCGTTAATATTTTTCAAAACCAATTTTCTAAAGGTTAAAGGATTACAGTGATGGAATATTAGCACGAGTGTGAGAATGGTTGGAAATATTTATAACACGTTGAATTATAAATGATTTATTAACAATTATCAATTAAGGATTATCGGACAAATTTGTTCTGACTACCTTGGTCACTAATATTTTTTTATACAAGGCTAATATTTTTTTACACAAGGCAGCCACAGCTGAAGTGGATATTTTGTGGAAAGGTTTGGGAGCGCATGGACTTGTAGTTATTTTTATGGAAAGATTTGTTTGAGAATGGAATCATTATTATTATTATTATTATTTTTAACTTAACGTTCACTACCACTTCTCTCTCCTTCTGCATCAGACTTCTCAGAATATATCCTTAAATAAAACACTGTCTAATGGTGATATATCCGATTGGCATTATTCTTTCTTCTTTGCTCTTTTGCATTATAGTTAATGCTATTATAATAAAACAGAAGCAACTCAAACTTAATACAAGAGAAGCCAAAATTAAAAAATGTAAATTGGTTTTGTATAAAATATTTAAAACATGATTAATTGACATATTTCTAATTTATTTCAATACATTATCTCGAACCTAAATTATTTTGCTACATATTTGTATCAGTGACATGTTCAGAGAAATCAGAATGATAGCAAGTAATCGTGTGATAAAGTTAATATATAATAGGAACAATTATCATATTTTAGCTTGCCTAATAAGCTCATCATTTGTTTATTTTTTATTGTAGCACTAGCTATGATACAACAGAGTTAAAAAGTATCATGGGAACCGAATATTCCACAACGTAATATTATTTTATTAATTTAGGAAATTACTTGAGAAGTCTGCGGTCAGTTACTTCGAGATCACATAGCCTATTCAGCGACGAAAAGGTTAGGTATACTGCTTTATTCATATTGTTTGACAAAGACAACCTATCTTTTCTCAATCAACGTACTTCCTTTCACGTCAGTAGTAATCTGTACTGAGTGCAGACGAGTGATATATGTGGGTAAGTATAGTCTGTTTATTCTCGATCCATATCTCTATAAGATACTCCCCTTTGCTTAGCGCTGTAGCCCCGGACGAAATACATACGGTAACGCATTACCTCGGAGCTGCATGAAGGAGAAAAAATAAGATCGTATGACAGCCCCGGACGAAATACATACGGTAACGCATTACCTCGGTGCTGCATGAAGGAGAAAAAATAACTTTCGTTGGGTAATGTAAGAATGTTTTAATACCTCTAAATCTGCTTTTTTTTACGACAAAGGTATGAATTTAAGCGTTCTGCAGCTTTCAGCCTTGAGTCTTGCAATTTATGGTGGTGGGTGGACTCTATCCAAGTGAGGTGTGAGTGCCCTCTATCTCCCATAGCTCTGTCCTCAACTTTTTCTTTTGTGGTGTACTCCTCCCTCTTTATTCTTTTTTTTTCTCCCATTCACAGCGAGTGGAGTTTTGTAGTTGGGCTACAGTGAAGTGCCTCTCATTCCCCAACTACACTGCTCGTCTTCATCTGGGGGCACTTCCCAGTCTTTCTGTTCCCAGGGTCCTGCCTATCCCATGCCGAGCTAACAAGACATTGGGACGTATGATGGCGACTGGATCCTGTTGTTTTCTGCCTTCATCTTGTCAGCTTTTTATGCATGATTCTTTTATCAATGACCCCTAGTCCGGAGCAGTCCTTAAGTGGTCGGGGGTGCGAAGAATGTTTCCGCTTCTGTTGTTGTTTTGTTTTTAAATCAGTTTTCTCTTATTTTTGTTATCTTTTTATGTATGTGTTGTTTTTGACGAGATTTTTCTATTATTTTTTATTTATTTATTCTGTTGGCCGGTGATATTGCAATAATCCTGGCCCACGCCGACAACCTGCTGAAAGTTGCCGTGTCCTTCACTCCAACATTCGTGGGCTTCATAAGAATTTGCAGGATCTTACAATGGCTGCTGTCAACCGTGACAATGTTTTCTGTGCAGAAACGCTTGTTTCTAACATTAGAGATATTTCAGATCTTCTTATTCCTAATTTTAATAAACCTGTTCTAACTAGACGGGATTCCTTTCCTCGTGATCATGGCATGGGTTTGTATATTAGATCTGGTTACAGTTTTCAACACTTAACTAAACTTGTATATCACTGTCATGAGATGCAGCTTGTCAAAGTCTCTAGCAAATACAATAATCATTATATTTTCAACCTATAGAGGAATCCAGATTCTAGTAATGACTTGTATGATTGCCTTTTAACTGCTATGGCTTCAATACAGTCAGTTGATGTCAAAGCATCTGTTATCTTTGTTGGAGACTAATGGACATCACCAAGAATGGTTGGGTTCTATATCTCCAAACAATAGTAATGATCTTGCTGCTCTGGATTTCTCTAATCTGTCTGGTTGTGAGCAGCTGATTCGTGGACCTACACACAGTTCTGGGAACTGCCTGGATTTGGCTTTAACTGACATTCCTGGTGTTGTAGTGGCTTCTGTCCTTGCTCCCATAGGTACTTCTGACCATAATGCCATTCACTGTAAGATCTGTTTAGACATCACCATTTCCCATCAGGTCTATCTTAAATCTCGAGTCAATTGGGACAATGTTTGTTCTGAAATTGATAATATTCAGTGGCATACTATTTTTCGATCCAATGACCCAGTCTGCTCTTAATACTTGTCTATTAGATATTTTACGCAGAAGAGTTCCGTCTAAGATAATCAAATTTCGTATGAGAGATAAAGCCCGGTTTAATGATGACTGTAAGCGGGCCTATGATGATAAGCAGGTTGCTTATCACCTATGGAGACAGAATTGATACCAGTTGCTATTGGATAATTATGTTGCTCTTTAAGTTGATGCTCAGAGAATCTATAATGCAGCTGAAGCTGCTTATAATTATCATATACAGGAGTTTCTTGCAGGAACTACTCCACCACACAAATGGTGGGTTTCTCTTAAATCCTCCTTGTTTGGTGTCGATTCTAGCATGCCTCCATTACGCGAGTCTGATGGTTCAATGTCCTTTGATCCTTTAAGAAAGGCTAATTCACTTTTTGATATTTTTATTAACAAACAGTGTGATGATGAATTATCTCTACCTTTGACTTGTTTCCCCTTTCCAAAACTTAGCTCAGTTGCATTTAGATCCGGTGAATTGAAAAAGTACCTTCTAGATCTTGATGTATATGGTGGAGCGCACCCAGATATTTTTTTCCCCTCTATTCGTTAAGAAGATTGCTACGTTCTTAGCACCAAAACTTGCTGTAGTATTTAGGTTACTGCTGAAGTCTGATACTTTTCCTTCTTGTTGGCGCAAGGCCAACATCACCCCCATCTCGAAGGGAGCCTCAGCTTCAACTTTTCCTACTGAGCACCGCCCAATTTCTATGACTCCTATCCTCTCTAAGATCTTTGAGAGGCTTTTGGCTAAATGGCTTTCCATATACAGTGATAAATTCAATCAGTTACCTGATTCTCAGTTCGGATTCCGTAAGGGTTTGGGAACATGTGACGCTCTCTTGACTCTGTCTCATAACCTGCAGTCTTCTTTGGATTGAGGGCATGAGTCTCGAGTTGTTGCAATTGATTTTAGTTCTGCTTTTGATGTTGTGAATCATGGGGCTCTAATTTATAAACCAAAACTCCTTGGTATTGGTGGAAGTCTTCTCAATGTTTTTTAAATAATTTTTAACTAATCGATTACAGTGTGTGGTTGTTGATGGTGCTACTCTGCTTCTCAGCCTGTTGTTTCTGGTGTTCCTCAGGGCAGTGTCCTTGGACCTTTATTTTTAACATTTTTATTTCTGACTTGGGCATTAACCTCGATAATAAGATTATTTCATATGCTAATGATGCAACTCTACACTCCTCTGTTCACTCTCCTAGCAACAGAGGTGAAGTTGCTGCATCTCTGAATAGGGACTTGGCAATGATCACCGCTTGATGTCAACTTTGGGGCATGAAGCTTAATGCTAACAAAACGCATTCCATTACCATCAGTAGATCCCGTACCTTGAATCCACCTCATCCTTGTTTGCATATTTTTGGTGAACAGATTAAGGATGTTTCTAGTATCCGTTTGTTGGAAGGCACTCTTGTAACCAAATCTTTTTATACATTCATTTTGTTCCACTTTGAGTATTGTGCTCCTGTTTGGTTGTCTGCTGCCAATTGCCATTTAAAGTTACTTGACAGAGCTATCAATTCAATTCAATTTATTTCTCCGGCACTTGTTCTTGATCTTGATCATCGGCGTCAAGTTGGTGCCCTAAGCATTTTATTTAAAGTTTTTTTTAAGAATAATCGGCATCCCTCACACAATGCTTTGGCTGATCCTTTTACTCCTGCCCTGGTCACGAGGTTTGCTCTTAGTCAAAATAATCTTGCTTTTAATCCTATGAATTTTTGTATGACAATTCTCACGATGTTTTCTTCCGTCGTTGACAAATTTATGGAATCAGTTACCCAATGAGATTGTCCTTTCTGCAGACATTTCTACATTTAAGTCTCGTGTGAATGTCTTTTTGAAACAGTAATTTTATTTTTCCCTTTGACTGGCCAGTTTCTTAACTATTCCTTGCCTTTGCTTTTCTCCAGTACCTTTTGGTATTTTGTGTGGTTCAACTTGTTGTATCTGCACTCTGAACGGAGGCTTTGGTAGCTTATAATAATAATAATAATAATAATAATAATAATAATAATAATAATAATAATAATAATAATAATAATAATTTATGTTGAGAGGATTTTCTGTTAAAAGATGTTGAGTAATGCAGAGTAGACATTGGCGTATGAAGGTAGGAGAATTTGTTTTGGAAAAGAAAATGATGAACAACAGAAAAAGTGAGATATAGAACAGAGCCCTGCGGGACACCACTTTTGATAGGTTTAGGGGAAGAACAGTGACCGTCTACCACAACAGAGATAGATTGGCCGGGAAGGAAATTGGAGATAAAAGTACAGAGAGAGAAAAAATAGAATCTGAAGGACGGTAATTTAGAAAACAAAGATTTGTGCCAGACTCTGCCAGGCCTCCTCGTGTCAGAGAGCCCCATTATGTCCACCCTCACAGTTTATTTAACAGGTAGGGTAGTCGGTGATCCTCCGGGAGGCTCAGGACGTACCAGGAGCCCACATGCAGACCCCTCTAAATGTTAATACTAGGCCTGGTTCTGCGGGCAGGCGCCATTTCTGCACCCTCCCGACTACCACGAAAACAAAAACAAGGGTAGGTAGCCTTTCCTCCCTCGAGATGTTAGGATCCCGTAGGCTTTGGCTTCCACCCGTCACTGACGCCACGCTTGCTCGATGGGAATACATACTCTCTCTCTCTCTCTCTCTCTCTCTCTCTCTCTCTCTCTCTCTCTCTCTCTCTCTCTCTCTCTCTCTCTCTCTCTCTCTCTCTCTCTCTCTCTCTCTCTCTCTCTCTCTCTCTCTCTCGCAAGCTTTAGCTCCTCTTCTCTTTCTTTCTTCTATCTTTCTTCTTTTCTCTCGTTCTCTCTCTTTCTTTTTCTTTCTTTTTTTCTTCTTTCTTCTTCATCTGTCCGACGGGTGTTACACCATACTCTAAATATTTCATTCAATTTTATTTCATTATAACTACTTATTTGAAAAAAAAATGCTTTGACATTATTATTTTCTTAAATCATGAACAAAATAAAAAGTCACTAGTAAAGCAATTTGGCGGACCAGCAAATCATAAGCCACGGACTGGCACCGGTCCGCGGACCATAGCTTGGGAACCACAGGCCTAGACGATGTATTTACCTTCACCGCAGACCTCACCAGTGTTGCGGGGCACTGCTGACCCCTCTTCTTTGTTCAGTTTTCTCTCATTTCCCTCTTCTTGCCTCTTCTTACTTTCTCTTGTTTTCTTCCGTTTCCTCTTGCTTTCTTCCGCTTCTGTTTGCATGCTCTGGCTGTTACTCGGTAGTTTCTTTAGTTTTGTCTCCGTGAGCTCTTTTTATGCATTCTATTGCTTCCTTCCTTTCGCTTCTTGCTGCTTGTTTCCTTTCGCTTCCTTTTGCTTCACTTTTATCTTGTGCCCTCCTTATTCCTCATGAATATCATTATTTCTTGTTCTTCCCTGGTGAAGTTTTGTCACATTTTGCTGTTTCGTGCTCCCTTGTGCTTGCTTCGTTCCATTTCCTTTTGCTCTTTTCCATCTCCGCTTGAATATTCTTGTCGAACATTCTTATCGTCTTCTTTTAACTTGTTAGGTCTCTTCTTGCCACCTCTTTGTTTCCTCCAGCTTTCCCTTGTCTCCTTAAGTTTGTCTTGTTCCCTCCTGCTTCCCTTTGTTGCCTCTTGCAGTGTTTGGCTGGATGTGTGTATTGGGAGAAGCGAAGGTGGGAAGAGGGAGTGAGGAAGAAGGGAGGGGGAAAGAAAGAGGTAAGAAGGTAGGCCTGGAGAGAGATATAAAGGAAAAGGGAGAAGGGTGGAGGAAAGGAGGGAAGAAACGAGGAAGGGCAGGAATAAAGAAGTATGGGAGGAGGAGAAGAAACGGAGAAAGATTAGAGGGAAAGAGAGAGAATGGAATTGAGGAAGTTATTATAGTATTGAAGTGTAAGTTTAAGTTTATGCAGGAGGAAGGAGGAAGGAGAAGGAAGACTGAAACTGTGCGTTGATTGGGAGCGAAGTCAAGTTATGAATAGAGTATTAGGAAGGAGGGAAGGAGGGAATGGGGGAGAGGTTTCAAAGGAAGGATGGAAGATGGAAGGGTGGAAAGGAGAAGGGAAGGAAGAGAGGGATGATAGGAAGGAAAGCAGGAAGGAAATGAGAGAGGAAAGAAGGAAAGAAGCAAGGAAAGGAAGTGGGAAGGAGCGAAGGAAGGAAGGTAGAAAGGAGGAAGAGAGCAAGGAAAATATGAGAAATAAGGGAAAGAAGTGATGAAGAAAGAAAAGAAAACTCCGAGAAGAAAAGATGACTAGGGGAGGGGAGTAGGGGAGGAGAGACGGGACATAATGACGAGGTGGAGGTAAAGGAGAGTAGTATTATGACGATGGAGACTTTGCATGGGTGATGAGAAGAGAATAGCGTTATGGTTGGCTTTTCATTGATAATTGAGACCTCTTGTACGAGAATTGCACCTTGTATGCCAAGAATGGTGTGCACTTGTCACTCCAGGGGGTAGAGGTTTTCGCAGACTTCCTCAAGCGATCACTTAGCACCCTCTTGGGTAACAGGTTGGATGAGCGTCCGCAACTTACAAATCCCTGACACGTTTGTTAATCCCCAGCATTCTACTGAGAATGAGGGAACTAACATCGTGCCGAGGGAGCAAACCACACACAACTGAACGCCGCCTGCTGTCCCTCAACTTCCCGACAAACTTCCTATACTTGTCTACAATCTCCTCTGACCTACCTTTCACTACATTGTTTGTTCCGACCAGGTAAACAAACACTGTCTCCTCTGAGGTAGTGACGACTAAGTCGTCAACCTTCTCAGCTACATGCTCAATTCTACGCCCAGGAAAAAGTACATGCCTCCGCCTCGCTCCCTTCCTACAAAACTCCTGGTCCTGCTGTCTAACTAAACTATCCCCGACAAGAACGATGCTAGGATCGCTCTCAACTTGGTCTCCTAACACCTGGAACCTGTTCCTCGTCACGACACCACTGTAACTAACATCTGCCGCTGCAGCCTTACTCCCTTTTCTAACCTGCTGGAAGGAATCTAAGGTACCTACCTTCTTCTCTACCTCACCTACTCTATCTTCCAACCTCTCTACCTTTTCAACTACCTTGAACTCACTCTCCCCGACACTAGCTACATCCAATCCTAACACACCCTCCAGAAACTGTACCTTGCTATCTATCGCTTCTAACTTAACACTTACCTTGTGTTCAGTTTCACAGAAGAAACATACAGTGTACTCACCATTTTCCTGGTTGAGGAAGTCCTTCTCCCTCCTGCAAGTCAAACACGGGAATATCGCGGCTGGTGGCATTGTGACCTGACTTTGCGAACGGGTCGGGAGAGAGAGCTACCATACCTCCTCTCAGTAGAACTGGCAGGGAGCGAGGGATAGAGCTGGCAGGGAGCGAGTGTAGAGCTGGCAGGGAGCGAGTGTAGAGTGAACGGATGTGCTTCTCAAATGTCAGTTTAGAATCAAGAGTGGCTCCCAACAAACGAATACTAGAAACATCCTTAATCTGTTCACCAAAAATATGCAAACAAGGATGAGGTGGATTCAAGGTACGGGATCCACTGATGGTAATGGAATGCGTTTAGGAGATGCAGCAACTTCACCTCTGTTGCTAGGAGAGTGAACAGACGAGTATAGAGTTGTATCATCAGCATATGAAAGGAAAAGAAGAGGAAAAGGAGGATACATTGGTAGGTGTGAGACATTAAGGGGTGTGAGTGTGTCAGCCAAAGGTATGAAGGTAGGGGAATTTGGAAAAGGAATGAGGGAATGAAAGGTGGCGAGAGGAAAAGGGTTGGGGAGGAGGGAAATGAATGGAAAGAAAGTAGATAGTAGACGCGAATGAAAATGTACTGGAGAACGAAAGAAAAAAAGAGGGAGAAAAAGAACTTGGAATGAGAGAATTACATAGAATTACATAGATAACCAGACCACACAGGCCCTAAGGCCCAAACTAGGTGGTCTGTCCTAAACCAAAGTGACAGTTGTTATGCGGCCACCATGACGCTGAAACTGACCTAGTGAACATTGAGATGGAGGAGATAGCGGTCAAGATTATTTTTAAACGATGCAATCGAGTTACACTGTACTACTGATGGTGGCAATCTATTCCAATCTCTAACGACAGCATTAGTGAAGAAGAATTTTGTGCAATCTGAATGAACTTGTCTACATTTGAGTTTAGCGCCATTATTTCTCGTTCGCGTCGAATCATCCATCACAAATAGCTTGGTCGGATCCACGTTGGTCAAACCGTTAAATATTTTACAGCACTCGATCAGTGTCCCTCTGTGGCGGCGTTTTTCAAGAGAAAACAGGTTTAGATGTGACAGCCTTTCCTCGTAGGGTTTGTTTTGTAATGAAGAAATCATCTTGGTTGCTCTACGCTGAATACCTTCTAATTTAGCAATGTCTTTCGTATGGTGGGGAGACCAAAACTGCACGGCATACTCCAAATGAGGTCTGACGAAATTATTATACAAAGGTAGTATAACATCTTTATTCCTGAATGAAAAAAATCTCTTAATCAAACCCATCATCCTGTTTGCTTTTTTAACGGACTCGTTGCACTGCTGGGAAAACTTGAGGTTAGACGCGATTGTGACGCCAAAATCTTTGACTGAGTGAACGCTTTTAATTTTAACACCGCACATTTCATAGTCCTTCTTTATATTTTTAGATTCAACCTGCAGAATCTGACACTTGTTTATATTAAAAGGCATTTCCCATCTGATATTTTACGCAGATCTTCTTGTAGGCTCCGCCTGTCACATTCTGTAAATACCGCATTGCCGATTTTCGTGCCGTCCGCAAATTTACTAATGGAATTATTGAGACCAAGGTCAATGTCGTTGATGTAAATGACGAAGAGAACGGGTCCCAGGATAGAGCCTTGGGGAACACCACTAGTGACTGGCATCCACTCAGAGGTCACTCCATTTATTATAACTCTTTGCTTTCTATTGCTTAGCCAGTGCTTGATCCATTCGTGAAGCTTACCCCCGATACCTATTTCCTTGATTTTATGAAGCAACTTGTAGTGTGGAACTTTATCAAACGCCTTCTGGAAGTCCAAATAAATAATATCAAGTGATTTAGAAACATCGTGGACTGCAAAAATCTCGTTATAAAACGTAGATTCGATAAACAAGATCTGTTGTTACGGAAACAATGTTGCGAGTCCAGGATTAGAGAATTACACTCTAGGTAGTTAACTACTTTATCTCGAATAATTGTCTCAAATAATTTACCAATAATTGAAGTTAAGCTGATTGGCCTGTAATTATCCGGTAATTTTCGGTCACTTTTTTTGAAAATGGGTGTTACGTTAGCTATTTTCCAGTCACTAGGAACGACACCATGGTGCGAAGACATATTAAACAGCATTGTTAAAGGTCTGAGTATCTCTCGATATTTCTTTAAGTAATTTTGGATATATTTTATCAGGTCCTGGACTTTTGTTAATTTTAAGTGACTGCAGCGCTTTGAAAACCTCATCTGTACTGATTTCAAAGTCAGGGAGGGAATGACTGGGATTTTCAATATTGTTAGGAACGGCAGCAGTATCGGTAGAATTACTATTAAAAACGGAGGTGAAATAAGAATTTAACGTGTTCGCTATGCGTTGGCTGTTTGTCACGATATTGCCCGAATTATCAGTTAATGGGCCAATCCCACTTCGAATCTCTTTTTTGTTGTTTACAAATCTAAAAAAACTTTTAGCATCTGACTTGCAATTTACCGCAATGTTTACTTCGTATCTCCGTTTCGCCTGTTTGATTAAACTTTTGACTTGTCGTCTTGCTTCGTAGTACCGTGTACTATTTTCGGTAGAGTTATCGGTTTTCCTTTGCCTATATAACAAGTTCCTCTTCTGGAGAGCAAGTTTGATTTCATCATTAAACCACGGAGGATTTTTAACTTTTCGGCGCTTTTCACAAGATCGCACGGATTTATTTTGTTCAGTTAGTAATCGAGCTTTAAAGTCTTGCCAAGATTCTTCGACGTCGATGTTGGATACTAATTGAAAGGTCGTTAATGACTGTCTTATTCTTTCAAAATCCGCTCTTTTAAAATTGGGAACCAATATCTTGTTCTCTGCAATCCTTGTTTGAGCTCTTATGTCGAGACGCACCAGTCTATGATCGCATGATCCGAGGTGTTCGCCGACGCTAACATTGTCAACTAATTTCTCTTGGGTTACTAATACAAGATCAAGAATATTATTATCGCACGTTGGTTCACTAACCATTTGGCTAAGGCAGTTATTTTTAACGAAGTCTAGCATCCTGTGCAAGAGAGAGAGAGAGAGAGAGAGAGAGAGAGAGAGAGAGAGAGAGAGAGAGAGAGAGAGAGAGAGAGAGAGAGAGAGAGAGAGAGAGAGAGAGATTGTCAGTTTGGACAAATTTGCAAAATATATTAAGAAAAGATTATGAAAATAGAAAAAAAGTAACGCTGGCGGGGCTCAGGTATAGTTTTGTAAAGTGTGTGTGTGTGTGTGTGTGTGTGTGTGTGTGTGTGTGTGTGTGTGTGTAGTTATGCCCTTCACAGCTGTCTCTGGCACTAGTGAGGAGGAGGAGGAGGAGGAGGAGGAGCATAAGATGGTGTTTCCAGTTCGTTGCTTCACCTTCGCCAGCAAGACATAACCATCACCAACGCCGCCGCCACAACCAAAATTATGAATAATAATATCCTTTTACCTCTAGTCCTTCCCATTTCTCTCCTCCTCCTCCTCCTCCTCCTCCTTCTTCTCTGCATCCTCCTGTTCCTCCTGTTCTACCTCTTACCTACATTCTTCTTTTCTTTTGCAGTGGTAGTTTTGGTGGTAGTGGTGATGAAATTGGAGAAAATGGTGATGACTGTGATTGTGGTATTATTGGTATTGTTAGTGAGGGAGATGGTGGTGGTAATGGTAGTAGTGGTGGTGCTGATGACTGTGGCTAGAGTGGTAATGGTGATGATGGTAGTGCTAGTAATGATGATGATGGTGGTGGTGGTGTTGACTTTGGTGATAGAAGTGGTGGAGGTGGGTGGTAGTGTAATCGTGATGGTGGTTGTGGTGATGGTGTTCCTTCACTCTTTGGTGTTGTATGTTGCGTTCTTGTATTATCATATTTAGATGTCACAGTGGTCTCGCACTGATGTCTAACCGTCTATTTTCAAACATTGTGTGTAGTAAGAACAGTTAACCTTGCTTTAGTAAAGTGTAAGGCAGTATATATATATATATATATATATATATATATATATATATATATATATATATATATATATATATATATATATATATATATATATATATATATATATATATATATATATATATATATATATATATATACTACGTTTCGCTATTGGTCCGGGTTGATGGATGGTCTGACAGCATGTGGGTAATCTTAGGCTACTCGGTGACGACTGAAAAATTGCCAACTTGTTTGTACCGTCGGTTGGGACGCTATCCTCCTGGACGTGGCGTCCACGCCCGCACGCTGACCACTCGGCCATCGCTTTTCTAACACCTTGTGTTGTCACGAGAGTGGGGATAACATTCCGCCTCACCTAACACGGATTGGTAACAAGGAACATACGGAAACTTTTTATATCGACTTAAAACCTCAACCATAAACCTGTAAAAAATATCCTGCAGGTGTGTCATTGTAACTATTTTGAGTTTGGAATAAGTACTTAACTTTATTTACTACTAATATATTTTTACAATCCCAGGGATATATTAATTAGTGTAAGTTCAAGCTTATGGGAAAGGTGGAAGCATGGAGGTTTGTTCGGGGGTGGAGGCACGTCGGGTGTGGAAGCGGGGGAGTGAGTGCAGCGACGCCTCTACTGGCGTTTGCTCCCCGGTAGTTAGTTTTCTAAAAAAAATAAAAAATAAAAATAAAAAAAAGTCGGAGTGATTATGCTATATTGAAACAATGCGTAATGCCACACATCAGAACTACTTGTCACAGTAACAGTACATTTTATTGGCACAAACATCATCTATACATATTCAAAAATAGAATATGTGTATAAGAAACACAAATCTTCCATTTACCTTACCGACACCTGATAAGGTTAAATAAAGTTGTCTTAACTTTTCATCTGACTTGAATATGTTTTCAAGAAGATTCAAACGCAAGTATACGAGATCCATCAGCTTTTCATAGCGAGGATGTATACATTTTCCCTTGTGCATACAAACATTTTAAGATACTGGAGATTTTCAAAACAATTTTATATGGTATGTAACTCAAAATATCATATGAGAATTACTTGTTTGGGAACATGGCTCCACCCCAAGGATTAATCATTCCTGCCAACAATGCCACTACTATTTCAAGGTAATTATAAGAACATAAGAAGAACATAAGAACGTAAGGAGTCTGCAAGAGACCGGTTAGCCTATACAAGGCAGCTCCTGTAATCCTAACCCCACCTTTCCCCCCCATCCATGACTTTATCTAACCTCTTCTTGAATGTATCTATGGTATTCGCACCCACAACATGGCTGTCAAGCCTGTTCCATTCATCTACCGCTCTATTGGTGAACCAATTCTTGCCTATGTCCTTGCTGAATCTGAATTTGTCTAATTTAAAACCATTGCTACGCGTCCTACCTGGCTCTTATACTACCAAAATCTTATTGACATCCCCTTTATTAAAGCCCTTCATCCATTTATAGACTTCGATCAAGTCTCCTCGCAACCTTCGCCTTTCTAGAGAGTGTAGATTTAAATGCTACAGCCTGTCTTCATAAGGCAAGTTTCTCACCCCTTGAATCATTTTTGTCATCCTCCTCTGTACAGATTCTAACATCTTGATATCCATTCTATAGTAGGGGGACCAGAACTGAACTGCATAATCGAGATGAGGTCTAACTAGTGCTAAGTAAAGTTTGAGGATGACTTCAGCACTCCTATAGCTTACGCTCCTTGAGATGAAACCCAGTACTCTGTTCGCCCGATTTTTAGCCTGAATGCATTGGGCCCTAGGGCGGAGGTCATCGCTCACTAGGACTCCTAAGTCTCTCTCACACCCAGACCTGCTTAGATGTGTGTCATTTAAGGAGTAATTGTGTGAGGGGTTACTCCTACCTATACTCAGAATGCTACACTTCCCAACATTGAATTCCATCTGCCACTTCCCTGCCCAATCATATAGTCTGTCAAGCTCATCCTGGAGAACGGTAGCGTCCCTGTCTGATTGGATTACTCTACCGATCTTGGTATCATATGCGAGCTGTTAGGGTTAAAATGTTATTGATAGGTTGGCTACACTGTAGTTCCTGGGTTGGCAACACTGGGTTGGGGAGCAGTAATGGCAGCTAGGTTTAGTTGCAGCTGCCAGTGTCCAGCCAGCCCTCACCAGCTCAAGCAGCTCAGTAGGTATCTTCTCCAATCTCTCCATTATTATTGTTACAACACTGATATTAACATATGATCATAGCTTCAGCATTTATAGCGTTTTGTTTGTATATTATGTGTTCTTGTATTAGGTTGTTTGTGTTTTACCCCTGCTGTTTGTATAGCATTTCTCTCTCTCTGTTTACAGAGTATGGCATAGACTTTAAGCTGAATAAAGCCTTGGGAAAAGGTTTGTGTTTTATCACAACAATTTATTCAGCTTAAAGTCTTTTGGGTGGTGGCACTCAAGTGGTCCCAAGGACACTGGACAAGGACCCAGGCTGCTGCAACCACCACCACATCTCCAGTAAACAGGGGCTACAACATGGAACGCCTGCTGAAACCGGAGAGGCTAAACTGTGACCCCGCTGTATCAATAGCGGCCCAGGAATGGAAGCATTTGTTCAGGACTTTTGAAAACTTCTTGGGATCTCTTCCACAAGAAAACGTCGATAAGCTGGGTCTACTCACGAACTTTGTGTCGCCAAAAATCTACGAGACTATTTCCGAATGTGCTACCTATGACAGTGCTATCAGTGCCCTAAGATCACAGTATGTCAAGCCCACAAACGAAGTTTTTGCACGCCACCGCCTTGCAACTCGCCGCCAGCAAGTTGGTGAGTCCTTAGACGAATATTTTCAAGCTTTGAAAACTGTGAGTAAGGACTGTAACTTCCGAACTGTGACAGCTCTTCAATATTGTGAAGAGTCTATCCGGGATGCGTTTATAAGTGGTCTGCAGTCACCAGCAATACAGCAGCGCCTCCTGGAGAATAAAACCCTGGACTTAGCCACCATGTTTGACCAGGCGAGAGCCTTGGATTCCGCTCAAAGGAAGTCGATAATAATCCCTGAAGAAACTGAACCTGAACCTTTACCACCCCGAGTGCGTCGACCACCAAGGCGATATGTGGAGGAATGTTGCGTCCATAGTTCATAAACGTGTATCTGTGTTAGCTCAGGATTTTTACAATGGTACTATAATGTATGTTTTTTTAGGATTTTGGGTTGTACAAGGTTTTAGCCGGATATGTCGAGGGGGAGGGGTTGTTAATTGAGGGACACCTAGGCAGGATGGATTAAACTCCACCTCTCCCTTACCCATCTGCTAGTATTACACATTCCAGCTTGGTGTGGCTGGTGTCTATTCTTGGGGTATGATTTGTAATTGGTTGGGAAGGGATGCAGTATAATGTGGATATTTAGCAGAGGGGGAACACCTCACTTGAGCTCAGGTTTTAAGTTGTGCCGGCATGGATGCTAGTAGGCAAGTATGACAGATCCCCGTGTGTAGGACCTGGTAGTATCTCTTCATGAGGCGTCTAGCAGGCTCGCGGTTATATACCTGTGGGTGCATTTCCTGCTGCGGAAACGGATGAGTTGTGTGATTAGGAAGTATGTCTGGGGGTTAAACGATTCTGTTTCTTTTCTGGATTTTTTGGGGGCGAATGTTGCGTGCAAAACAGGACCCCTTGGTGCCGTTTCCTGTCGCTGAGAGAGGCGAGTTTGTCCCTGTTGCGGACGTTCATCCAACCTGTTACCCAAGAGGGATACTGGGACTGGCAGCTCAAGTCGAGAAGGGGAGTAGTAAGGTCCGTAAGGGACGCTTTTAGCCGAGTCTAGGCACAGAAACTGTTCTCACGCAGTGGGCGGAGGCAGTATTTGGAGTACACCCTGTAGGAGCAGATGTTGTTAATGACTCCTGTTTGTGGAAGTTTCCACGTCTTTTGTGTTTACCTGCCTACCCTAGATGATATGAATATTGAATACTATGTTGTATTGCAGTTGTTGCTAGCCTTGTACTCCCACGGTAGGTGTGTCACCAATCTCTTGTACTTAGTATTATTTCTTATGGCTATGTTCTAGATTTACTTATGGGAAAAAATACCAAATCGAAGGGGTAGGTCGTGTAATGGCCCGAAATGTACTACAATTGTAATGGTATTTTTCCCCATGTAAATAGAGTTAACCTGGGGTGTTTGCGCAACCAGTTATATAATGTATGTGGGTTTCTCATGAGAGAGAGAGAGAGAGAGAGAGAGAGAGAGAGAGAGAGAGAGAGAGAGAGAGAGAGAGAGAGAGAGAGAGAGAGAGAGAGAGAGAGATTTACATAGAAAATCAGACCACACAGACCCCATGGTCCAGACTGGGTGGTAGCTGTCCTTAAACCTAAGTGATTTTACATTAATCAGAAGGCTCTAAAACGTTGCATTTCTACTCTAGTTGATATTAAGTTGAAGGAAGTGACGGTCGAGCATATTTTTGGAGTCAATCGTGTTACACTGGACCACTGATGGTGGAAGCTTATTCCATTCTCGCACTACAACGTTGGTGAAGAAAAATTTGGTGCAGTCTGAATTTACTTGTCTACATCTGAGTTTTACGCCATTGTTCCTCGTGCGCAAAGTGTCATCGATCATAAACAATATTGATCTGTCTACATTCGTGAAGAGAGAGAGAGAGAGAGAGAGAGAGAGAGAGAGAGAGAGAGAGAGAGAGAGAGAGAGAGAGAGAGAGAGAGAGCTTGCTCGCTGGATAGGTAAACTAGAGCAACATCACTACACTATTGTGCATCGATCTGGGCTAACACACGGTAACGCGGACAGCTTGAGCCGGCGCCCCTGCCAACCTGAGTGTCAACATTGCCTCCAGAGGGAAAGCGTCCAGAATATGTGCCGCCGCACTACAGTGGAACAGACAGCGGAGGTGCCATGGGAAGACTTGGGAAAACTGCAGCGGGAGGACCGAGATCTGAGACCAATTATGGAGTGGCTGAGTCAGTCGTCAACGCGACCTGGGTGGGAAGTAATCTCGAGAGAAAGCCCTACCACCAAGAATTACTGGACTCAGTGGGACACTCTTCGGATAGACGACGGGGTGTTGCAGCGACGCTGGGTCTCTCATGATGGTCTTGACCACTACTGGTCCACGGTGCTACCTGTGAAGTCCCGGGAAGGCGTCTTGAAAGAAATGCACGACAGCATCACCAGCGGACAACTTGGGGTAAAGAAGACACTGAGTCGCCTGTGCCAAAGGTTCTACTGGGTTGGCATGAGGAAGGACGTGGAAGAATGGTGTCACGCGTGTGAGGTGTGCTGTGCAAAGAAGGGCCCCAAGAAGCGTCACCGTGCCCCATTGCAACTATACCAGGCTGGAGCCCCCATGGAACGGGTGGCAGTGGATATAGCAGGACCCTTGCCTCTGACGACGAACGGAAATAGGTACATCTGCGTCATAATGGATTACTTCACCAAGTGGCCGGAAGCCTACGCCATCCCTGACCAGGAAGCCACTACCATCGCCAAGGTTTTGGTGGAGGAGTTCTTCTGTCGCTTCGGTGTGCCTAACGAGCTCCATTCCGACCAGGGAAGGAATTTTGAGTCAACAGTCCTTGCTGAGTGCTGCAAGCTTCTGGGTATCAAGAAGACCCGGACCACCCCTCTGCACCCACAGTCAGATGGAATGGTGGAGAGGTTTAATTGGACGTTGGGCCAGGAGTTGGCCAAGCAGTGCAACAATGATCAGTCTTCATGGGATCAGAAGCTGCCTGCGCTTCTCATGGCCTACAGGTCTGCCGCCCACGAGACTACGGGGTATTCACCGGCAAAGCTGATGTTTGGACGTGAGCTGCGATTGCCGGTGGACCTACTGACAGGAAGGCCTCCTGGGGAAAGCCTTCCAAGGGACGCCTCCAGTTTTGCCCGTCAACTAAAAGAACGGCTGGAAGAGGTGCACCATCAAGTCCGTGGTGCCTTGAAGTTCTCCGGGGAGGCCATGAAGCGCGGTTACAATATATGGGCAAGCCACGTTGACTTCAAGGAAGGAGACCAAGTCTGGCTTTACAACCCGCAGAGGAAGAAAGGACAGTCTCCGAAGTTACAGAGCCCCTGGGAAGGCCCTTTTACTGTGCTAGAACGACTCTCCGACGTGACTTACCGAATCCGGAGAACGGAAACGACCAGGCCGAAAGTTGTCCACGTCAACCGCCTATGGAGGTACCACGGTCCGGGAAACTACACCTGGAACAACTACAGACAACCAGCAGCCGACGAAAACGCAAGGGACGTCCAGGACCGAGAGGAGGTCGACGACGACATAGGCCTTCTGGACCTTTCAGCCGAGGGAGATAACCTCCCGGCTTCGGCAGATGTTCCAGGGACACCCCAAGAAGCGGACGACGACGAGGCGCACCAGGAGACAGACGCGCAGGAGGCACCGAGCAGAAGACAGAGACAACGCAGGCGTCCACAGCGATACGACGATTATTATGTTTTTGATTAATTCTCTTATGTTTGTATATAGTTAAGTGTGTGATCGGGACGATCACAATTAAGAGGGGGGGATAGTGTTGTGCTGGAAGCTTCCCCCGGCGTCCATGGGGCTCTGGAAGGCTCCGGGAAGAGCGAGCAGGGGGGGCGGGGAGCAAAGCCCCGTCCGCGCCCCGCGGGGCGCGGGAAGTGTTGCCAACTCGCACATACTTTTGCTACATGTTCTTGTATGATCTAAAATATACTGTAACATTCTAGACTGTACTGTTCTGGATATATATAGGAGAAGAGGGCGAGAGGAGTGCAGTCCCAGTCATAGTAAGCTAGTGGTAAGTGAAGATCGAGTCAGAGTGAAGTGTACTACTGAGGAAGAATATTAAACTACAGAAGCTGTGCAAGGTGTTTACATATCTCCCTCCCACGGAGTCTCCTGACGGCGACACGGAACCCAAGTAACACGTCCGGCATAACAATACTATAACTGAGACAGGGGTTCTCACGAGCGACATCGCCCCTTTCAGGTGCGCCAAAGGCAAGCCTGACTGATGGAAACCTGGGCGTCGCCCAGACCAAGGCCAACATGCAGCAGTAAACACTCAAGAAGATAACGAGCGTGGGCTGCAGTGTGACAGCTGCCAGGTGTGGCACCACGTCAAGTGTGAGCAGGTGGAGGATGGGGTGTACGAGGCGCTGAAGAGGCAGGAGGGCACCCTGTGGTTCTGCACACCCTGCAACCCCAAGGTAAGGCAGACCATTAGGGAGGCTGACCAGATCATGAAAGAAAACAAGGAGATGAAGAAAGAGCTGCATGGCCTGAAGGAGAAGAATGATCTGATGGTTAAGAAGATGGAAGAGATAGAAGAGAAGTGGAAGGAGAGGGAGAACAAGATGGAGGAGGAGAAGGGAGATCTTAAGGCAGAGCTGAGCAAGTGGAAGAAGATGAATGATAAATTGAAAGAGAATTTTGAGAGTTTTGAAGAGAAAATGAGGGTGAAAGAGGAGGAGATGGTGAGGAGAGTGACTGAGAGAGTGTTTGAGAACCTGGAAGAGAGGGAGGAAAGAGAGAAGAGAAAGAAGAATGTGATCATGTTTAATGTAAGGGAAAGCAGTAAGGATGATGCAAGAGAAAGGGAGATGGAGGACAAAGAGCTGTGTGAGTATGTGTTCAAGGACAAGCTTGGAGTGGAAGGAGCTCAGGTAGAAAAGGTGTACAGGCTGGGAGTGAGAGGGAGAGGGAGAGAGCAGCCACTAGTGGTATGTCTGAGTGACGTGTATGCAAAGTGGGGAGTGATTAAGAGAGGCAAAGAGCTGAGTTATGTACGAGAGGAAGAGATTAAAAACATGAGGATTGGTGTAGATAAAACAAAGAAAGAGAGAGAGGAAGATGCAGTGCTAAGGGAAGAGCTACAAGAGAAAAAGAAGGGAGGGAGGCAAATGGATAATAAAGAAAGGCAGGGTTGTGAGGGTGGCAGAGCATCAAGGTAGGGAATGAGATGGGGAAAGAAAAGGGGAGGGGGAAGTATTTGCAGCAGTGAAAGTTTTGAATGTGCAGGGGTTAACTAAAACTAAGGGGAAGGAAGTGGAGGAATTAGTTAAGGGCAATAGTATAGTTTCTTTAACGGAAACCCAGAAAAAATGTAGGGAGGTTAATTTTGGCGATAAATTTGAAGTCTTAGACAATATGAGAGAGGAAAAGGACAGAAGGGGAGGAGGACTAATGATTATTTACAGAAAAGGAAAAGGAACAACTTTATGTAAAATAGAAACAAAATGTAAGGATGTATTACACACAATAGGAAAAATAGGAAAATGGGAGGTTAGATTAGTGTTAGTATACTTTAGTGTTAGTGATGTAGAGAGAAACAAGGAAATAACACAAGAAATAGAAAAAATAATAGAGGAAAACCCAGAGCCTTTGATGATAATGGGTGACTTCAATGGACATGTGGGGTTCAAGGGAACACAAAAAGTAAACAGGAATGGGGAAGTGATTATACAATGGATGGAAAAATATGGATTGATTATGTTAAATGATGACGAGAGGTGTGAGGGAGAAGTGACATGGAGCCAAGATGGACAACAGAGTGTAATAGATTATGTATTAGTGACAGACAAGGTGTACAATAGGTTCCATAAAGTGAGGATAGATGAAAAAAAGGAAGAATATGACCTTTCAGACCATAACCTGATAGAGGTGGAATTAAGGGTAAAAGAAGAAAAGAGGGAGTTCAAGAAAAATGATTGGATTGAGAGGGAGTACTATAAAACAGATAAATCATCGATAGAAAACTTTAGGAAAAAGCTAGAAGAAAGTGTGATGAGGAATAAGGGGGACAGTATAGGAGAACTGGAGAAAAAAATGAGAGAAACAGCAGATGCAGTGCTAAAAAGTGTATATAGAAGAAGAGAGAAAAAGCTAGGGGACGGCGAGGAACCAGCATGGATAAACGAGGAAATAAGGAAAGAAATAAAAGAAAGGAAGAGGTTAAACAGAAATAGGAGAAATGCAAAATGCAAAGAAGAGGAAGAAAGGTGGCAAAAATTATATGTAGAACAAAGAACAAAGGTACAATTAAAGATAAGGAAGGAAATGTACAAACAAGAGGAGAAGATAACAAAGGAAATTAAGGATAAGAAAGATGGAGGAAAAAAGATGTGGGAGTATATAAGAATACTTAAAGGGGAAAAGGTTAAGGATAAAGACACTTTAAGGATATATGGGGAGGACGGAGTGGAGCTGGAGAGAGGAAAGGTGGGGGAAGAGGTAAAAGGTTTTTGGAGTGGAGTGTACAGAAAACATGGAAATGATATAAAGGAAGTTTGGAACACAGAGAAGAGAGAGGAGTATGTAAGGGAGTATGAACAGGTAAAAAAGGACATAGAGGAAAACCAGGCTGTTAGGTTGGAGGATATTAATGAGCTGAGGGCAGTGGGGTGGCAGCACACTGAAAAATGTGGACTAGAAGTGAGAGAACACATGGAAATGACAAGAAGGGTGAAGGGGGGATTCATCTATCTGGAAGAAGAAAGCATAAGGGAAGATAGAGTAACTAAATGTATCAATAGAATGAAGAATGAAAAAGCAGTTGGAACAGAAAATAAAGCCAGAAATGTACAAAGAATTTGCAAAAAGTAAAGTATTACGGAAGGTGTTGGTTGAAGACCTTGGGGCAGTATTAGAGACAGGGAGGATACCAGAGGGATGGAGGGACTCTAGGACAGTCATGTTACCAAAGAAGTGTAGACCAAAGGTTAAAGAACTAAGGCCAATAGCTCTGACAAATGTAGGGTACAAGCTAATGATGGCTGTGATTAGAACTAGCTTGGAAGACCACATTAGGATAAATGGTATAGGTAAGGATACACAGGCAGGATTCACAGAGGGAAGCCGGATAGAAAACAACCTATTTATTCTAAGATATTGTGTAGAAGGAGCATATAAGATGAGGAAACCATTGATAGTAATCTCGATAGATTTTGCAAAGGCCTATGATAGTGTAAGAAGAGATAAGTTAATAGAAGTTTTAAAGGATAGCAAGGTAAACCCAGATATAATTAACTTCATAGCAGGAGTTTATGTAGGAGATAGAACTAAGATAGAGATAGATAAAGAAGAGGAGGAGATAGAAATAGAAGTGACCAGTGGGATTAGACAGGGATGTACTGCCTCAACTACACTGTTTAAGATGATTACTTTTAAAATAATTCAGGAGCTAGAGGAGCTAGAATGTGGGTACAAAGATGAGGCATTCAGGATTACCTCACTCTTTTTTGCAGATGATGGCATGCTTTTGGCAAATAGTGTAGGGGAAGCAGTACAGGTGATAGAGAAGATGGAGACTATAGCTAAAGAATATGGACTAGAAGTAAATAAGCAGAAAAGCAATATTATCATTTTTAATATGGAAAACAAACCAGAAAATATAAGGGGCATTAGTGTTGGGGATATAATTAAATATTTAGGAATAATAGTCAATGACAAGAGGAACTGTTTTCAAATGCAAAAGGAAGAAATGTTCAGGAAAGCGAGAAGGCTAGGAAATATGACATACAATGTAATTGAAAAGAGCTGTTCAAGAATGTTAATAGGAAAGACTTATTGGAAAAATGTTGCACTGCCATCCATCCTGTATGGGGTAAATATAATAAACATCACAAAGACAGACATAAAAAAGTTGCAGAGGATAGAGAATGGGGTGTATAGGAAGATTTTGAGGGCACCAATGTATGCACAGGAAGCAGCACTCAGGGGGGAGATAGGAAGCTCCAGTGTTAAAAACAGGATAAGGGAGGGACAGTGGAAGTACTTAAGGTATGTTCTTGTGGAAGGAAACGATTTGGTGAGAAGGGTGAGAGAGGAGATGATAGAGAAGAGACAAAGTAGGTGGGTGAAAGGTTTGTTGAATGAACTGAGAACAACAGAGGGACTGAGTGTGAGTAATGAGACAAAGGAGAGTATAAAGCAGAGAATGAGAGAGGTGGATACAAGAGAGTGGAAGAGGCAAATGAATGAGAAAGCAAGCCTTAAGATATATAGAAAATGGAGACAGGAGTTGGGAGGACAAGAGGAAGTATACACCAACAACCAAGCCTCAGAAGTGCTATTCAGATGCAGGACAAACAACATGCAATTAAAAGACAGAAACAGACACAGGCAAGAGGAAACCAAGTGTGACATGTGTGAAGCTGAACACGAAGACCTGCGACACTTCCTGCTCTGGTGCCCGGTCTATGCAGAGGAACGAATAAAGTGCGTGAGGCTGCAACAGCCTTACGAGGAAGAAGAGGATGACACCATTGGAAAATTTTTATTTGAAAATGAACACACCGAACAAACGAAAACAACAGTACACAAGTTTTGGACAATAAGAGAAAAAAGAATGAAAGAAAAAGGAAAACAATAGACCCAGACAGTAGACACATCAGGGAGTGCCGTTACAAAGGCAAAACTCCCGACCGACTACTACTACTACTACTTTGAAGCTGCGTTGTGGGGGATTGCCTGTGGCAGGGTGTGTGAAGAGGAAGGAAGGAGAAGGCCAAAAGGGTGGTATGTGTGTCGTTCTCAGGGGTAACAATGGATAAGCACAAACACTCACTAGTTTTAATTAGGACTTAATTAAGGTGTGGAATGGTGGAGTCTGTGTTTCCCCATGTGGGTGGAAACAATTATGATGTTGGTGCTACTTATTCCCATGTGTGCATGTTAGTTTAAGGTGTTAATGTTAACCTGTGTTCATGGTATTTATAAGTGTAATTAGTGATGTAAGATACGTAAGCTAACCTCAAATCAGTGGACCCTGTCCTATGACCCTTAGTTCGCCATCAGAATCTCTACACAATAATTACCTCAAGTAACATTCTTAAAGTCGCGTTACCTATATTACTTGGACAGGTGATGATCCTGTGTGCGATAATGGTGCCTAAGACTGGGTGAATAAACTACTAATTTTACTCTGTGGTTTAAATGATCAATAATTAATTCTAACTATCACCAGTGCCATAAAACTACCCCTGGAAATGCACAAAGCTCTCATGAAAGCCTTCTTAAAATGTTTTCTCAGGTTTGTGTTACAGAATTTGGGTCAAACTATCACCAGTACCATAAAACTACCCCTGGAAATGCCCACAACTCTCATGAAAGGCTTCTTAAATATATGTCTCTCAGGTTTGTGGTACGGAATTAGGGTCAAACTATCACCAGCGCCATAAAGCTAGCCCTGGAAATACCTAGGAAAGCCTTGTCCCCTATATAAAGTTGTGTGGTGAAGTGTTTAGTAGTATGAGGCAACACCACTGAGGCAGCCTTGTGTGTGGGCAGGGTTTGGCTCAACACCCACTAGCTCTTGTTCTTATCAGTCCACCTGTTTGACAAGCCTCCCGGCCTGGGGGACTGGTTTGTGACCCCAGTGATGGTCGTTACATCACTACAACCATGCCTAAATGCTGTAGTGTTGTAGTGATGTAATGTTGGGGTAAGGAATTTTATTAGAAGCACGATAATGAGAGACAATTACTGTCCATTACAACTTGTCTAAATCTGAATAACTTATCACAAGACTTGGCCATAAAGTTTACTGAACATTACAAATTAAAACCAAAATAATATACTTGTATTTAATTACCCACTTACTTTTAAATGATCTTTTGGCATCAAAGAATGTAAAGTTACAAAAGGTCGTTTTAGACTTACAATGGAGGAAGAAATAATAGTGTATGTGTGTGTGTGATGAATGACGTAAAAGTTCTCTGTACTGACACTTTAAATGGATTAATTTCCTTAAAATGGTCGTCATGAATCTTGGAATTAGTTTAATTATTACATTTTCTTGATTTTCCCTCTCATGGTACTTTTTCAACACCATTACTGAACTTACTTCAAAGGCTAATAAACTAATTTGCTGTAGCCAGGATTAAAAAATCAATAATGAGGGAAGGACAGTGGGTGGACAGACTCCTGGGCCATCTCAGCACTCAAGCAGAACTCATTGGACAAGGCTTTCCCAGGAGCTGTGGGAGGCATTTCCAGGGGTAGTTTTATGACTGTTGGTAGTGTGACCCTTCCTCTGTACCAGGAACCTCTATAGAACACATTTGACAAAACTCTCCCAGGAGCTGTGGGAGGAATTTCCAGGGGTAGTTTTATGACTGTTGGTAGTGTGACCCTTCTGCTGTACCATGAACCTCTATACAACACATTTGACCAGGCTTTTGGAGGAGTTGTGGGCCTTTTCAGGGATAGTTTTTTTACTCTGGTGGTCGTGTGACCCTTCCTCTGTACCTTGAACCTAAGAAACACACATTTGCCAAGACTTTCCTAGGAATTTGGGGCATTTCCAGGGGTAGTTTTGTGACCCTGTGATAGTGTGACAAGCTTTCGTAGGAGTTGTGAGCATTTTCAGGGGTAGTTTGATGACCCAGGTGGTAGTTTTAACTTTCTCTTTACCATGAATCTTAAAAAAAGATGCGCGAGAACTTGATTGAACTTATTGACCTTTGGAAGAGGCTGACATTAGGGTCTGCCTCATAGATCTCAGGAAGGAAAGTTTGAGACGTACCTTGAATCGGCTCCTTGACGATAGTAGACTCCATGGCTGGGGTTCCTTACTCCTTGTCTTCCTCAAATTCCAGACTTTCCTCTCATATGTTAATTTTTCCTCCTCTGTGATGTAGGTTTCTCTCTCTCTCTCTCAGTTCTAATCATTCCTTCTTTATTTAGTTCTGTTTTATTTATATTTATCCTCATCGTCTCCTCTGTTTTACTTACCTTAATCTCTCTCCTCCTCCTCCTCCTCACTTCCCTCCTCTACGTATAGGTGTTGTTAGTACCTCAGTGTCTTTCTTAATGATTATTTCGTCTATATATCATTCCCTGTTATTTCTGTCATTCCATTCCTCCTCAGTGCGTAACATACGAGACGTCCAGCCAAGATTGGGTTTAAGTGACCTGTTCTCGAGTATATTAAGGGTCGATTCCTCCCCCCAGAACACTTATAAGACTCCCGACCCCTTGCTTTTACTATATACAAGGTCTCTTATGCCTATCTTAACTGGACGTCTTGTAGTTTGTGTAAAATTTGCTTCAGCCGTCATAGATTTCACCTTCTCTGTTCTCTTTTTGTGTGTTGTTCAGGCTTCTCTTGTTGATATATTTCATTTGCCGTTTTGGTAATGATTTAGACCTTTGTTATACGTCTACGCTCTCATTACCACTCCTCTCAACTTTTCCTTGTTTTGATTCTTCTTTTAACCCATTTTGACTCATCTTTTACTCCCCCTTTTTGTATTTCTTTTACTCATCATTATGACTCATCTTTTACTATCAACTTCTCTTTCCATTCCTCTTCTAACAGCTTTTGTTAAGAACTTTAAACATTTTACTTGCTATTATATTGATATGTTATAGTATATATATATATATATATATATATATATATATATATATATATATATATATATATATATATATATATATATATATATATATAGATATATATGCAAAAAGTGAGCCATATGTTTTTTTTCTAAAATAAACACTAAATTATTTTTTTTGGTCAATTATTTATTAAAAAAATAGAACACTTTTCCTTCACTAAGAGGCTGATTCTGCAGGAACTTGACATCTTGTTCTTTCTTCTTCCAGAGTGTGCGGTGTGCCGCTTGACCAAGACAAGACGCCAGAGATGTCCGTTCCGCCATTCAATTCTGCCGAGGGAAAGAAGTCATGTTAGTCAACTCTGATGTCTTGTACTTTTCTCTGTGGACTCTGCTAGGGACTGTTCTGTAAGCCAGTCACAGAAGATGTGAACTGTATCTGTACTATGAAGTCTTATAAATAAAGTTAGGAGCCACACCTATGACTTTATCTTGCCCCAAAACCATTTAGCTAATCTCCGGACACTTTTTTAAGTATAATTGACTTAGGTACATTTTTCGGGCTACTTTTAATGCAAATGGGTACATTTTTCGGGCTACTTTTAATGCAAATTATAGCATTTTTGAGCCGTAAGCTGATATATCTAGTTACTCTGATCTTTTTAAAGGCTAACTCTATATATATTAAAGGGAGAAACTAATTTTCATACAGAAAAAACAACTTACAATATAAAAAGAATTATATATAGATTGGAAACAAGGCAAAAAACATGATATAAGATACGAGAGACGAAGGGAACTTACAAGAGGAGAAAATGAAGAGAGATTGCATACATATAGAGCTCAAAAGCCATTGAAAAAGCAATGGAAATTAAGAGACAATAATAACATATGAAATAATAGACATGAAAACAAGTAGTCTAAAAAATGAGAACTCAAAGACGAAGGAAGACGAGACCTTAGATATACAACCAAGAAGAAAATAAGACAGACATGAGATTATTACTATGACATATATACCTTAGACAAAGAGAAAGCAGATAAAATAAAAGATAACATATCACGGACTAACATTTGAGGCGTATGGCAGAGAAGTGAGGTGACATTAGGAATGGCGACCCTTGTGTAAATTGTACGAAGGGTCTCTTTCCCCTTGCAATTAGTATCATAACATAGCAATTTAACTCTAATTTGCACTGGGAAAGACAGACTACCCCTCCAAGGATGAACAAGGGATCAATCAAAATGGAAACGAAACTTTTATGGGGCTGATGGAGGGTCACTTTCCCTTGTAACGTACATCATGACAACAGCAATATAGCAATAATTACATTCTAGTTTGCAAGGGGGGAAAGGAAGAACAAGATGTAGTAACTTGCAAGGGAAACTGGACCTTGTATAGGATGTGCGGAAGTCTCGTAATCTGTTCTCAGTGTGTGTACTCTAATATACGTAAGAATAGGTCACTGTGCCTTAGGATTTCTCTGCCGTAAGTCTCTTTTATACGTTAAGAGATGAGGAGGAAGGGAAACAAGTAAATAATGGAACTATATATACTATACAGTAAAAAGGATTGACATGGAAAGGATTTACATGAGAAGGATTTACCAAGAAGGATGTATGTATGAGAGGAGGGAAGCGAGGAGGAAGAGGAGAGAGATTAAGGTAAGTAAAGGGAAATAAAACAGAGATGATGAGGATGAATATAAATAAAATGGAACCAAATAAAGAAGGAATGATTAGAACTGAGAGAGGGAGAGAGAGAGAAAGATACATCACAGAGGAGGAAAGTCTGGAATCTGAGGAAGACAAGGAGGAATGAACGCCAGCCATGGAGTCTACTGTCGTCAAGGAGCTGATTCAAGGTACGTCTCAAACTTCCCTTCCTAAGATCTATGAAGCAGACCCTTCCGCCCCTCAGGTCAGCTACTTGCAAAGGTCAATAAGATCAATCAAGTTCTCACGCGTCTTTTTTTCAGATTCATGGTAAAGAGAAAGTTAAAACTTGCACCTGGGTCATCAAACTACCCCTGGAAATGCTCACAACTCCTATGAAATCCTGTGGACAATATTTTTTTAAATGTGACCGTTAGATGCTTCCGACTCTCATTTCAACTCCTTCCAAAGGCCAAAGTGGAGATCAATCAGGTTCTAACTGTGGTGTTTTGTAGGTTCATGATACAGAGGAAAGGTTGGACTACTACCAGGGTCATAAAACTACCCCTGGAAATCCCCACAACTCCTATGAAAGCCCTGTCAGTTTACCGCACTCAGGGGACAAAATGTTTATCATTAATTCCCGGCTTAAATGGGTTAAGAATATGACAGTAATACAACCAATACAATGTTTGAATGAGTTTTTTTAGGTTCTTGGTACAGTAGAAGAGTTAAGTTGGAAAGTTTTGTTCAATCGGCGCAACATCTGTGGTCATATGCCGGAGAGAGACAGGAGGGGAAGGAATTATAGAAGGGAACAGACCCCAGGGGACGGGACACAACCCTCGATTAATGTCTGGTACACTGCTGGGTAGACAGGGGCTACATAGGGTATTGGAAAAGTCGCCCAAATTTTTCAACTCCGCCCAGGAATCGAACCCGGGCTCTCTCGGTTGTGAGCCGAGTGTGCTAACCAATGCACCACAAAGTCCCCTGTAGAAGGGTTAAACTACCACCAGGGTCATCAAACTACCCCTGGAAATGCCCACAACTCCTATGAAGGCCCTGTCAAATGTGTGCGCTTGGGCGGGTGACATTTTTCAGTCTGCCCATTTCCTACGTAATATTGTGGTTTGCAGAAATGACCAAATTTGACAAAAAATTACCAAATTGAGTGCATGGAGAGGGAGAGACGTTAGCCACACCCAGCTATGGATGTTCTTGCCCAATATAGCCGTTCCCTCAATATGGCTGATCATCCCGCACGCACCGACGTAAGTGTTAACATTCAACACTCCCTGAACGTGCATGTACGTTCGCAAGAGTAGGTAGGAAGACACCTAACGAACGGGCGCAAGCCACTCCCGGTGAGGTATATATGGGAGGTGAGAAGGGAGCTGAAGCCCTCCAAAGACCCTTCCCATGTCCTCACTAACCGTTTCCCTATTGTCTCACCAACACCGGAGAGTAGTTCAGCATGCTCTCTAAAGACAGATCCTCTCTTTATCCACACCACACTACATTCACACAACATATACACATTTCCCCAAAATTAAAATTTCAAAATGGCGCACCTACACCAAGCCTCGGAGTCCCCGCCTGGGGGGGGGACCACAAATTCCCAGGAGGACTCCCTTCTGGCTGCCGACCCGAGAGGTGTCTTGATAACTCCTCGAACCTCTTTCTTCTCAATTTCTGCAACATTCGCGGTCTTCGCTCTATTTTTCATTCTGTGGAACATCATCTCTCCTCCTCTAAACCTCACCTTCTCTTCCTTACCGAAACACAGGTTTCTGAGGCTACTGACAGCAATCTCTACTCTGTTCCCTCCTACTATCTCTATCCTAAATTTCAATCCAAAGCTGGATGTTGCGCCTACGTTGCGACATCACTGCTCTCGTGCCCGACCTTGACTCTTCTGAATTTTCCACCATCTGGCTAAGACTTCATTGTCATTCTATTACTAAATACATCTGTGCTGTTTATCTCTCACCTAACTCTACCAACTATGTAAAATTCTTTGACTATTTGAATTCTAAAGCGGAGCACATCTTGACCCACTCTCCCTTCGCTGAAATCTCCATCCTAGGAGATTTCAATGTTCACCACCAGCTTTAGTTTTCATCCTCTTTCACTGACCATCCTGGTGAACAAGCCTACAACTTTGCTATCCTCAACGACCTAGAGCAGTTGGTCCAGCACCCTACACGTATTCCCGACCGTCTTGGAGACCGGCCCAACATTCTAGACCTCTTCCTTACCTCAAACCCTTCTGCTTATTCTGTCAAACTGTTCTCTTCATTGGGCTCCTCCGATCACAATCTTATTTCTGCATCCTGTCCTATCGCTCCTGTACACCCTCTGGACCCACCGAAGAGGCGATGCTTCTGGCATTTTGCTTCAGCTCGGTGGGACGACCTGAGGATGTACTTTTCCGATTTCCCGTGGAATGATTATTGCTTCCAGGATAGAGACCACTCTGTGTGTGCTCAGCGCATCACAGAGGTGATTGTCTCTGGAATGGAGGCATACATTCCTCGTTCTTTCTCTACTCCTCACGCTAAAAAGCCTTGGTTTAATCTCGCTTGTTCTCGTGCTGTCAATGATAGAGAGGTAGCTCACAAAAGGTACCAGAGCCTTCAAACTAATGCTAATTATGAACTTTACATTTCTGCCCGAAATCGTGACAAATCTATTCTCCGACTAACCAAAAATTCTTTCATTAATAGAAAATGCCAAAACCTTGCTTTCTCTAACTCTTCCCGTGACTTCTGGCATCTAGCCAAAAACATCTCCTCCAACTTCACTTCTTCATCTTTCCCTCCACTCCTCAGTCCTGACGGCAACACTGCCGTCTCATCTATCTCTAAGGCTGAACTCTTCTCTCAAACTTTTCTAAAACTCCACTCTGGACGATTCTGGGCATATTCCTCCTACTCATCCCCCCTCTGACTCCTTTATGCCTCTTATAAAGATTCTTCAAAATGATGTTTTCTATGCCCTCTCTGGCCTCATTCCTGAGAAGGCTTATGGACCTGATGGAGTGCCTCCTATTGTCCTTAAAAACTGTGCCTCCGTGCTGTCACCCTGCCTGGTCAAACTCTTTCGCCTCTGCCTGTCAACATCTACCTTTCCTTCTTGCTGGAAGTATGCCTTCATACAGCCTGTGCCTAAGAAGGGTGACCCTCAAACTACCGTCCTATAGCTTTACTTTCTTATCTGTCTAAAGCTCTTGAATCAATCCTTAACAGGAAGATTCAAAAGCACCTTTCCACTTCTGACCTTCTATCTGATCGCCAGTATGGGTTCCGCAAGGGGCGTTCTACTGGTGATCTCCTAGCCTTCTTAACTGACTCTTGGTCATCCTCTCAGCCATTTCGGTGAAACTTTTGCTATTGCGCTGGACATATCAAAAGCTTTTGATAGGGTCTGGCACAAATCTTTGCTTTCCAAACTACCCTCCTACGGTTTCTATCCTTCTCTCTGTACCTTTATCTCCAGTTTCCTTTCTGACCGTTCTATTTCTGCCGTGGTAGACGGTCACTGCTCTTCCCCTAAATCTATTAACAGTGGTGTCCCACAGGGTTCTGTCCTATCTCCCACTTTTTTTCTGTTGTTCATTGATGATCTTCTTTCCAAAACGAATTGTCTTATCCATTCCTACGCCGATGATTCCACTCTGCATTACTCAACTTCTTTTAATAGAAGACCCACCCTACAGGAACTTAACGACTCAAGGCTGGAGGTTGCAGAATGCTTAGCCTCAGACCTTACTATTATTTCCAATTGGGGCAAGAAGAACCTGGTGTCCTTCAACGCCTCAAAAAAACAGTTTCTCCACCTATCCACTCGACACAATTTTCCAAACAACTATCCCCTATTCTTTGACAACACCCAGCTATCACCTTCCTCAACACTAAACATCCTCAGTCTATCCTTAACTCAAAATCTCAACTGGAAACTTCATATCTCATCTCTTACTAAACCAGCTTCCTTGAGGCTGGGCGTTTTGTACCGTCTCCACCAGTTCTTCTCCGCTGCACAGTTGCTGTCCATATACAGGGGCCTTGTCCGCCCTCGTATGGAGTATGCATCTCATGTGTGGGTGGGCTCCACTCACACAGCTCTTCTGGACAGAGTGGAGGCTAAGGCTTTTCGTCTCATCAGCCCTCCTCCCTCATACTGATAGTCTTCTACCTCTTAAATTCCGCCACAATGTTGCCTCTCTTTCTATCTTCTATCAATATTTCCACGCTGACTGCTCTTCTGAACTTGCTAACTGCATGCCTCCCCACCATGGCCCGCTGCACTCGACTTTCTACTCATGCTCATCCCTATACTGTCCAAACCCCTTATGCAAGAGTTAACCAGCATCTTCACTCTTTCATCCCTCATGCTGGTAAACTCTGGAACAATCTTCCTTCATCTGTATTTCCTCCTGCCTACGACTTGAACTCTTTCAAGAGGAGAGTATCAGGACACCTCTCCTCCCGTATTTGATCTTGCTTTCGGCCACCTCTTTTGTTTATTTTTTTAGGAGCAGCGAGTAGCGGGCTTTTTCTTTTATTATTGTTTTCTTTTTTTGTGTTCCCTTGAGCTGCCTCCTTTGTTGTCAAAAAAAAAAAAAAAAAAAAAAAAAAAAAAAAAGAGAGAGAGGCATACATAACCAACTCCTATAGATCTGGACCTCCTCCTTCCTCTTTGGTTTTTAGCTGTGATGAATAGTTTTTGAAATACAGAGGTTAAAAAGAGAGATTGGGCTCCCCAACTGCGCCTGAGGGGATAGTCGCGTCTGCACCACGCGCAAGGAAAGGGTTAAGAAACATGATCTCTGCTGCTACCAGGTTAAAGGTAAAAAAAATAGTTTAAATGTGTCAAACTACTGCCCCTAGGAAGGAGCACAATCACAACAAATGGGGGTAGTTTTGTGAGCCTGATGGTAGTGTGACTTCTTCCATACCCTGAACCTAAAAACACATACTATTTGACACAGTTTTTGTCATAGCTGGGCACGATAACATAAAACCTTATTCCCGATAACCGATAACTGATAATGAAAAACCTTATCGGTGATAACCGATATTCGTTAACTGGAGACAAATATAGGCAATAACCGATACCGATATAAATCCACAATTCAGTTACTAGCTAGCGATAAGTCTGATAGGCGACAACGATACTATATTGATATTTCAGATAGAAAAACATAGATGACTTCAAATTTTCATTATCTTTGTTTTAGAAAACTTACAAAACCTGAAAACCACACGTTGACACGTAACATATGGACGGTAATACTAGAAACCCTGAACCGTGTTGTGTTATTTGGCGTCCCCACCGTCAAAAGCTTGTGCTTTTGTTTACAAACACTGGTCTCTCTTGAACTGCACATGCTCAGACCAGCAAGCGTAGACCTGTACAGTCTCACAAAGCTTTTTAACCGTAATTGAGAGTTGCTGGAAGGCTGAATCAGACATACAGTACCACTACCACCATCCTCGTTATTTCTAGAACGACACTCTGTACGAGTTGTATTTATATGTACAGAGTGTCGTTCAGCGAGGATGGTGGTAGTGTATGTCTTATTCAGCCTTCCAGCAACTACTCTTAATGTGTTAAAAAGCTTTGTGAGACTGTACAGGGCTACGCTTACTGGTCTGAACATGCGCAGTTCACGAGAGACCAGTGTTTGTAAACAAAAGTGCCAGCTTTTGACGATGGGACACCAAATAGCACAACACCGGGTGCCTTCAATACCATGGCATGCTCACAAGCAAATATGGAATATCAAATTTGAGGCAGGGAATAATCATTTATGGGGCAAAGTTAAATGATTTTTCTCTTTGATATATTGATTTTTTTTGTAACAAAAAAAATAACCTAGTGTTTTAATGTTGATGATCTAAGTATGAAATCTCTTCACCGAAGATATTTCATACCCCCAAGTTTTTTCATCGGGCCACGCATGCACAGTAGGGAGGAGACAATGTTTTTTTTTCTAAGAGGCGGAAAAAAGTAGCGATTATCGCTAGTTTGGTTACAAAAGTAACGAAGATACTGATATATATGCTTAAATAGGTAGCGGATGGCCGATAACCCAATTTTGTTATCAGCGATAAAGTATCACGATAACTTATCGTGATAACGCCCACACCCTTCTTCTGTACCAGGAACCTAAGAAGCACAGATCTGACACAGTTTTTGTATGAGTTTTGGGCATTTCCAGGGGTAGTTTTCTGGCCCTGGTGGTAGTCTGACCCTTCTTCTGAACTTAAGCAGCACATATTTGACAGTTTGTGTATGAGTTTTAGGCATTTCCAGGGGTAGTTTTATGGCCCTGGTGGCCATGAAACTAAAGTAACGCCCTCACCACTTCAGCAGCTGTCACCATTAGCTTACTCCTGGGATACTTTTTAATGCTAATTTGCATAATTTTGGGGGTAATTTACACTCTTCATACCTACTTTCAATGCCTTTTTTCATATTTTATTACACAGAAAAGTACGTTAAGTAGAAATGAGTACTTTTTTACGTAGTGACTGTACTTTTTAAGCAGAGAAGTATGTAGTAGGAAAGGGAACTGAAAACTACGTCAAAAAGTAAGTGTTCCCTCACATACTTTTCCAGGCCCTTCATAATGCACTTTTAGGCATAAACAATGCGTGAAAATGTGCGTCAGGTCAAGTATGTAAAAGTGTACACAAATTCATTTACTTTTTTACATAGCTATTAATGCAAAAAGGTCCGTTAAGTGGCCAAAAAACACTGGCGTAATTAAGTTTCATATTTATTTCTTCACTTTTTTTAATTTTTTTTATTTGTCTCCCTCACACATTGATTTTCCTTCCTATGTTATCTTTTATTTGTTCCTTTAGTGTTTCTCTCCCCCGTTGTCACCTTTGTTTTTCTTTCTTTACTGTTTCTCTCTCTTGGTTTGGGTTTTCTCCCTTTGTTCCTAATTTTCTTTTTAAATTCACTAAGCCTGCCTCCCTTACTCTACCTGACAACTGCTACAGATACTACGCCCAGGAATGGACTTGTTTTCCTGTAATACCGTCTGCCTGCCGTTAGTAGATTAGGTTCAGTATCCATCAGCCTGCTGGTGTTGTATCTGGCAACAGTGGCAGCTGTCAACTGGACCATACTTTAATGCAGCGTTTCTCAACCGGGGTTCCGTAAGAAAGAGTGAGATAAGCTCATGCTTCTTTGAGTTTTTATTTCATTTCATGATTGTTTCAAATTTAAGTCTTGTTGAATCCCACCTGGAGGAACTATGTATCAGAACTGAAAATTACTTTCCTTCCCTTTCAACGCAGGTATATGATTAGGTGAGGGATCCACACTTTGAATCTTGTGGTCATCCTGAGAACCTGACATTAAAAGAAGAGGAAGAACTTTGTGGGCTGCAGTGTGATCGTACACTCAAAATAAGATTTACAGACCTATCTCTGGACAAGTTCTGGATTTCTGTGAAAGAAGAGTATCCTAGCTACCATTCACAGGAAAGCAATAAACATATTGCTGCCTCTTACATGAGTGAGCAAGCCTTTTCCTATTTAACAACAAGTATCAAGAGCAAGGACAGAAATCGTCTCCTTTCAATGGAAAATGAAATCCGTGTGTGTTTATCTAAAGTTGGACCTTGGATTAAGTGTTTGTGTAGCAAAAGACAGGCACAGGATTCTTCTCATTAGAGAAACATGTTTCACTTTACCAAATGCTGAAAGTAACATTTCCTTGTATTGGTTCACAGTACATTTTGCCTTGATTCATCTTTTGTCCTTTCAACAATGCCAGTAAAGGATTACTAATAAATAACAAATTGATACACAATTATCTGTTTTCGTTCCATTTACATTTATGTATTATAATATAAGATATTGGTTACTTCTTATGTTTATTTATTACATTAAAGTTTATATATTTTTTGGTGTGTGTGTGAATGAAAACTCCTTGATAAGGTGCATACATACATATATATATATATATATATATATATATATATATATATATATATATATATATATATATATATATATATATATATATATATATATATATATATATATATATATATATATATATATATATATATATATATATATATATATATATATATATATATATATATATATATATATATATATATATATATATATATATATATATATATATATATGATATTTAGCACGTGAACTACGATGAAAAAATTATGAGAAAGATATGGTATACATTTTTTTGTGTGCAGGTGTTTCTTGAGACATGTAATTTATTTTAAGGGTTACGCAAAGGTAAAAAAGGTTGAGAAACGCTGCTTTAGTGGTTTGCTGGGGACAAACAGTGATACATTACTAACATGCAGATTTAACTGTCTGGATTCAGTGTAGAACATGTAAACTTGTTATACTGGAAATGATTAACATGTTACCGCCGTGGTGGATGTATTACAAGCACACTATTACAACTCCGATGTCTAAATAATGCTGCGTTCATTCCTGTGGGACACACACACACACAGCTATGGTGTGGCGTTTCCCTCCATTATTGTCACAAGGCCCCAAACTGTCGTACCCACACAAATAATGATCGTCAATATTAAAGTTACTGGTAAAACTGTCCAATATACATGATATTTTTTTATAGTTATGCATCAGAAACTGTGAAGCTGAGGAAACACACATTTGACAAGGCTTTTGTTAGTTTGGGGTATTTCCAGGGGTAGTTTTATAAGCGCCGTACACCAAACCCCCTCGGCCAGCCTTCATGAGCTATGCCACAGTGCTGTAGGGTTACCTGCAGCCTTCCCTTATTTTTAGCTTTCATCATATTATGTCCATTTTTATAATCCTTAAGTCTTATTATTTTGCATGTATTTTTCCCAAACAAAACACATATTTCTTACTATTTTTACACTCATTCTTATCTTTCATCAGCTGAATCTAATTTATCTGCTACTTAAGTCTTATTTCTCCATGTCTTTTCCTCCCCATATAACTCATGCTTATCCACTTAATCTCTCATTTATTATATCTTCATGATGCTCAGTCCTGTGAACACTCCTGTGAACAAGATCATCTAGAACACCACAGGTGTCAAGACAGCACTCAGCACACCACTAAGGGAAGAAACAGATCGGCTGAGGGAACATCATCACTCTGCAGACGCCATGATGCAGGAGCTGTAGACTGTTTTTAGCACAGAGTTTTCAAAGGGGGTGCCAGTTAGCATCCACAAATACACAGTTACGCGTGCCTTTCAATTTCCAAAGAGCTTCTCGCTGTCCAGCGTCATGCTTACTGCCTACGTCAGGAAGAACTATATGACATTGTCTTTAAGGGGTTAAGGTTCATGGTACAGAAGAAAGGTCAAGCTAACACCAAGGTCATAAAACTAGCCCTTGAAATGCCTAAAAAAAAAAAAAAAAACAAAAAAAAAATACAAAAGCCTTAAATACGCGAGACTGGGCACGGAAGCGTTGAATAATGCAGCCCTTACCCTAACTCCTTACCCTAATCTATCTACCTCTTCCCCTAGCTTTATTCAGTTATCTAAGAGCCAAGAAGGAAGGAAGGAAGGGTGTCATGGAATGAGAATAGATTTTAACACTCACCAAGTCTTTATCCTCCTCCCCCTCCTCCTCTTCTTCCTCTTCCTCTTCATCTTCTTCTTCTTCCTTTTCTTCCTCTTCTGTAAGCAGGGTAAGAAAATTAGTTAGCTGTAAAATAATTGAGATTTTTTTAGATAATACTTTTTTTTCAAGGTAAAAAAAAATGTACCTGTATATGGACATAGATATTGGGAGAGAGAGAGAGAGAGAGAGAGAGAGAGAGAGAATTTACCTCCTCTAAATCTGATACACAGTCTAAAAAAATGTACATAACACCCCTCCCCCCCTCAACACACACACACACACACAACGAGAGAGAGAGAGAGAGAGAGAGAGAGAGAGAGAGAGAGAGAGAGAGAGAGAGAGAGAGAGAGAGAGAGAGAGAGAGAGAGAGAGAGAGAGAGAGAGAGAGAGAGAGAGAGAGAGAGAGAGATAGAGAGAGAGAGAGAGAGAGAGAGAGAGAGAGAGAGAGAGAGAGAGAGAGAGAGAGAGAGAGAGAGAGAGAGAGAGAGAGAGAGAGAGAGAGAGAGAGAGAGAGAGAGAGAGAGAGAGAGAGAGAGAGAGAGAGAGAGAGAGAGAGAGAGAGAGAGAGAGAGAGAGAGAGAGAGAGAGAGAGAGAGAGAGAGAGAGAGAGAGAGAGAGAGAGAGAGAGAGAGAGAGAGAGAGAGAGAGAGAGAGAGAGAGAGAGAGAGAGAGAGAGAGAGAGAGAGAGAGAGAGAGAGAGAGAGAGAGAGAGAGAGAGAGAGAGAGAGAGAGAGAGAGAGAGAGAGAGAGAGAGAGAGAGAGAGAGAGAGAGAGAGAGAGAGAGAGAGAGAGAGAGAGAGAGAGAGAGTGAGAGAGAGAGAGAGAGAGAGAGAGAGAGAGAGAGAGAGAGAGAGAGAGAGAGATTACTTCCTCGGATACACAAAGTCTAAATGGATGTATATAACCCCCCGCTTTGCAGCCATGGACCCCCCTAACTAAACTAGCCCAACAATATCATAAGCTACCTAATGGGCTCCTGTGCCCATTCAACCCCCTAACAGGGGACTTGTGCCCATGGACCCCCCTAACTAAACAGACCAGCTATAATGTAAGCTATCTAATGGGGGCCTTCTCCCCCTCGACAACTTAACAAAACTACAAAAAAACATCACACTTTCCCTCCTTATTATCAAAATTCCTTGATTGCTCGTTAACCATTTTAGAAAAAATAAATTAACAATCACCAATGGGTTCCTCCTGTGTTCCTCGTCTTCTTCCCAGTCCTCCTCCTCCTCCTCTTCTTCGTTTGGTAGCGTCTGCAAATCAAGTTTGGTGTCAATTAACTGTGTAAACATCAACATACTTATTGTTTTTACAGTGAAAAAAAAAAAAAAAAAAAAAAAAAAAACAGCCCATCACTCACTGCTCCAAAATGATATCATTATAAATTGGGTGCAACTTCAGCGTTTGGTGTACCCAGTGCAGTCTAGCCCAGTAACAGAAGTCTACAAAATGACCTGACCTGTCTCCCAAAACCTAGTCCTGATTTGAGTATGTAATGACCTAACCACAATGTCGAGGCTGTAGCTCCGAGGCCAGAGGCAGCGCACACGCCTTTTTGAGGGTGTCAGATGTCTGAAATAGCATATTTTTACTGCGCAAAGCAGGTGAAGTCACTTATTGTGACTTCGTGAGTTTTCATATTTATCTATTTGTATATATTTCATGGTGGCAAAATTTAAATTATTAGTTTCATTTTCACCAGTGACACAAATTTGTGGCTGTTTTTCACAATAGAATTTCACTCTAATAAGTGAATCAGACCCCACAGAAATATTACCAGTGTGTGTATGAATGAATACAAAGATAAACACATACTTTGATTTAACTCTAGGATGTCTCGTGGATCATCAATAAATAAAAAACAAAATATCTGGATAGGCCACTCTTTAGCCCGTTACCTTCAATGACACCCCAAAACAGTCCCTGCGCCAAGTTTGTACCCCATATTTTGGTTGTGTTAGGTGCGCCTATTAGCAACTACTATTTTTACTGAACGAGGGACACGTGATCCATATAAACCATTAATACTACCTAATAATATTACACAAATTATATATGTGCTACCAGGCAATCATGAGGATTTATGTTTTTGTAATTCTCACGTTTACTCGACCCTACTAAACCTATCCACCCCGCACCCACCTAGCCTCCAGCAGGTGCCCACCCTGGTTCGCATAACTCACCACCCACCTTCCTGCGATTACAGCTGATAATGTAGTATTGTTAACACTTAATATAACACGTCACGTCGTAGGGTATTCGTATCTTACAATTTTACTGAACACTAGTCGACCTGTCCTCCCCCACTCACCTCTGTTGCGCCTCCTCATTCCCAGTACTACTAAAGTGGATTCGCTGAGGTATAGCGGGGAAACACCTTCCACAGGGAGAGCATGTCAGTTTTCCTTGTTGCTCACTGGCTGACAGCCACCCGCTGCTGGCCAATACCAAATTTATAGTGCATATTTCACACCTTTTCTTTCTCCTTATTTTCTCCATGCAAACAGTTTAATACTTACTAAAAAATGGTCATTATCGTAAATAAATCTGTCTCAGGAAGACAAATAACCAGCTAAATGCGAGAGAGGAGGAGGAAATCAGTGTGTCAACTTCTGCTTTTGTAAAAAGGTGACTGGCGAGGAGAGGAAGAGAGGTCACCATGCTGTGCCCAGTGACCATATTGACGTGTGTGTGTGTGTGTGTGTGTGTGTGTGTGTGTGATATACCCAGTACCCACTACATATATATATATATATATATATATATATATATATATATATATATATATATATATATATATATATATATAATATATATATATATATATAGGCATCAGCTCTCAGTGATTTTACTATACTAGGCTACTACTACCCTACTCACCTAGACTTACGCAGGCCCACCCATGTAACCACATTACTCACCACCAACCACCATGAGAAAAAATCACCCCTCACACAAACCATTTCACAATATATATCAAAGCATTTGTGATCATATTATGTATCATCTATTTTGGGGGATTTATATCATGGCACAAATTTGGCCCATTGCTGGTACAGAGTAAAGCCACAAATTTGGCCCGTCACTGCTACACGGTAAAGCCACAAATTTGGCCCATTGCTGGTACAGAGTAAAGCCACAAATTTGGCCCGTCACTGCTACACGGTAAAGCCACAAATTTGGCCTGTCGCTGCTACCGGGTTAAAGGAATAATCTTTGTCACCAATAGCATGGGTAGTCTGAGGAAGAGGAAGAAGGCAAGTGAGGCGGAGTGGCGGAGGTGAAGGCAGCGGCCAGTGACGGGAGCGCGGGGTGAGGACAGACGGTGGCCGACGAAGGTGAAGAACAAATTTAAATAAAAATGAGAACGTGTGTTTTGGTTGTTTCCATGACCTACTAATGTATTAACTCAATAGCAGCAATGGGCCAAATTTGTGGCTTTACCGTGTAGCAGTGACGGGTCAAATTTGTGGCTTTACTGTGTAGCAGCGACGGGCCAAATTTGTGGCTTTACCGTGAAGCAGTGACGGGCCAAATTTGTGTCTTTACCGTGCAGCAGTGACAGGCCAAATTTGTGCCATGATATAAACCCCAAAATAGATGATACATAATCTGGTCACAAATGCTTTGATATATATTATGAAATGGTTTGTGTGAGGGGTGATTTTTTCTCATTTTTCTCGCTTGGAGGGACCATTAAGAAACATGATCCCCGCTGCTACCACCACCACCGGGTTAATAATATTTTTTTTTTTTAAGGTTAGAGTAACAAAATCCCCAAAATAGGCAGACTTTCCCAGCGTTCAGGAAAGTAACCCCCCGTTACCATTGTTTCCTGTGGGGAAATTATGTTTAAATAATGCGACATCTCCAGGAACATAACCCTCGCGTTAATCGAGAGGTGACTGTATGTTACTTTCCTCTCTGTCAAAGGCTGTAAAATTAGGCAAAAAGTAAGTAGAAAAATATATATCTACCCTTGAAGGTGAAAATATAGCCTGTTAGCTTTTGGGACCAGACCGTGTAGTGACCCTCCTCCTCCCTCCCTGCTGGCTAGGCTTCCTTTTAATATGTATTCCTACACATGATGCGGCCAATATTAGGAGTCTTTTTCACACAAATATTTACTGTACTATTATGACTCTACTACTGCATTAGCGCAGGTGAGTGAGTTAGGGGCTTATGGAACTTTGATGGGAGGATTGGAGGTCACTTATTCCTGGGTTTAAACTTATACAAAATCAGGTTAGCAACATGTCTGTGGTAAGTCCTTTGTACAATAAGAAATATTACTTTCCTCTCTGTCAAGGGCTGTATAAATATATCAAGTTAATCTAACTATATTATAAACCAATCTTGCATGCATAATATGTATCCAGTGTGTAGTAAGCACTTTGGCAGACATATATCATGCACCCTACGCTTAACCCTGAGGGGATCATGTTCCTTACCCGGTAGCAGTGACGGGCCAAATTTGTGGCTTTACCGTGTAGCAGCAACGGGCCAAATTTGTGACTTTACCGTGTAGCAGTAACGGGCCAAATTTGTGGCTTTACCATGTAGCAGCAACAGGCCAAATTTGTGGCTTTACCGTGTAGCAGCAATGGGCCAAATTTGTGGCTTTACCATGTAGCAGCGACGGGCCAAATTTGTGCCATGATTTAAACCCCCCAAAATAGATGATATGTAAACTGATCACAAATGCTTTGATATGTATTATGAAACGGTTTGTGTGTGGGATGATTTTTTTCTCATTTTTCTCGCTTAGAGGGACCATAAAGAAACACGATCCCCGCTGTTACCACCACCACTGGGTTAAAAGGCCTTTCCCTCTAAACAAGGGGATGTACTGAACATTTTACAACACATTTGGTTACTAAGTGAGCTGAACATTTTACAGCTTAATATAACAGGTTCACCCTTTGGGGGCTTCTGGCAGGGGTAATGAAGGCAGGGCAGGAAGTGAGTAGAGAAAGCTTACCTATTTCTCCAAGCTTGTTGGTGAAGAGACTGTTGTTGAAGGTGAGGAGTGCCCTGTGTTATGGCACCTCCCGGCACTGCTACACCAACCTGCAAATATGTGTCCACTGTCAAAGTCTTGTACCGGAAAAGACAGCATGGGATAAAATAGTATAAAATCTCTTTATCAAGGGCTGTATAATAAAAGATAATTAATAGATAATCTCTCTCATATTTGTTTTTTTCACATACTTTTCTTCCTCTCCCCTCCCCTCTCTCTCTCTCCCCTCATAACTATATACATACAGCCAGGCCTATACTTTGAGGCAGTGCCAACGTTGCCAGACTTGTACTCAGCCTTTTATATTTACCGACTTCCAACACAAAATCTGTCTCCTGGTCCCCAATAACGAGATTCATTTATATTTATCATTGAAATAGTTAATTCCTCTTGTTTCTTGGCAACATTTAGGGGTCATAAAGCGGTAAGTACTATGCTCCGGGTACGATCATCTGTCAACAGTGTGAGGCACCTGCACCCTCGCCCCTTACAACATGGATGGGTCTGAATGCTAACCTTGTCATGGCAAGCACTGGGATTGGTTGCACAATAATAGTAATGATAAAAATGACAATAATAATAATTACAAGATAATTTAATACTAAGCTATTCTAACCTAAAGCTTATTCAAACCTAGCCATACTTTTTTTTTTCCTTACCTCCCTTGGCTGGGCCTGGTGGTGGGCCCAAGCCGGCAAGTGTTTATAGTGGCCCCATCTATTCTTGGCTCATGCTGCCCTCTTTCTTGCTTTCCCTTGGACAGTCCCATACAGTCCAGGATGATGGTGGTGGTCTTCAGGACAAGTAGTCTGTGGCCACTCGCCGGGTGGCAGCGGCGGATTCAAACCTTCATCATCCATGATGCGGCAAACGCAGGACCAGCACGCTAACCACTCAGCCACCGTTTCCTTCCCCAGCCTGTGTTCTGATGCCAAATATGCAAAAAGTAAAAACATAGGCCTCAATGTGTCATCCCAGACTATATATAAAGAGAATTAAATCTAAGCTATCCTAACCTAACCAAACTTTAATGAAACTAATCTAGCAAGCCACTGTCAAAACACAATATAAACAGAAATGTACCTCCAGGTGTGTCCCCCCAAGACCATATATTTAGAGAATTAAATCTAAGCTATCCTAACCTAACCAAACTTGCTGAGCTATCCTAACAAGACCTAACTTAACCCGGTAGCAACAAGGGCTCAAATTTGTGGCTTTACAGTGTACCAGCAACAGGCCGAATTCTTGCCATGATATGTAACTTGATATATTAAGAAGGATATAAACCCCACCATCAACCATTAGGATCCACCGGGAAGAAGCCTACCGGCGCAATAGGCCAAGACGTAAAAAAAAAAAAAAAAATAAATAAATAAATAAATAAAATAAATAAATAAAAAAATAGATGATGCATAAACTGATCACAAATGCATTGATATATAATGTGGTGGTTTGTGTGAGTGATGATTTTTATCTCATTTTTCTCGCTTAGAGGGAAGGGCCTTTAACCCAGTGGTAGCAGCAGGGATCATGTTTTTTAATGGTCCCTCCAAGCGAGAAAAATGGAAAAAAATCACCCCTACACAAACCATTTCATATTATATATAAAGCATTTGTGATCAGATTATGTATCATCTATTTTAGGGGGTTTATATCATGGCACAAATTTGGCCCGTTGCAGCTACACGATAAAGACACAGATTTGGCCCGTCGCTGCTACCGAGTTAAGAAACACGATCCCCACAGCTTCTGGGTTAACCATACCTGCCGTGCGCTCTACTACCACAATGAAATAAAACAAATATATACTGCGTTGCACCCCCAGACAGTATTTTAAGAGACGGGGAGTATGGAGATGACCGTAGCCACCTCTCCCGCCAGTGACATCAACGGCAGCACGGTGGGAGGCCTATCCTGCCTATGTATCCTAAACAAGTGGGTGTTATTCCAGAAAAACACCCAAGTCTCATCACCTCACACTTATTTATATATCCAAGGGCTGAAAAATATCGGAAACATTAACAAAAAAATGCCCGGTCAGCACTAAGTTATCCTAACCTTGGATTAAACTTAGATTTTAACGTAACCTCCTGTGAGAGCAAGATAAAAATTGACAGACAAAATAGGTCAATTCTGGCCTCAGGTACCATGAGCAGACATCTAGAATAACACCCGATGGTCTAGGATATAAAATTTGGAAAATTTCATTTAGTAGGCGCAACATCTGTGGTCATATGCCGGAGAGAGACAAGAAGGGAAGAAATTATAAAGGAACAGATCCCAGGAGACAGGACACAACCCCCGATTAATACCTGGTACACTGCTGGGTGGACAGGGGCGTAGGGTATCGGAATAGCCTCCCAAATTTTTCCACTCTGCCCGGGAATCGAACCCAGGCTCTCTCGGTTGTGATATATATATATATATATGTATATATATATATATATATATATATATATATATATATATATATATATATATATATATATATATATATATATATATATATATATATATATATATATATATATATATATATATCATGATTAATGATTAATGTAAATTAGAAAAAGCAAGGGACCAATTACAGACCCTTGGGGAACACCACTGCTTACATCCACTCTATAACTCTTACTTCCATGGACAACTACTTACATCTTTCTCCCACTCAAATAGTCTTTCAGCCATCCTACAGTCTGTTCGGAGCATGAAGTCAGTTCAGGGTGGAGCTGGTATCGTCGTTTACCTCTACCCATGCTGCCAAATCAGCCTTTGTACATGCGTCTCTCTCTTATTTCCCATCCATGTGCTATTTGAAAGCGATATTTTATATATTCTGTATATAGTAAAGGAAGCTACATAGTATAATGAGTGTTGATGTTTAGGATTATAACAAGGATTTGTATAAATTCTATGACATGTGGCAGCGATTTTTTCCCATGTTGCCACGTTGTGGTGGTGGTAGTGGTGGTGGTGGTGGTGGTCGGTGTGTCCCCCTAGGTCCCTCCCCCGGGTCAAGAGGGAGAGAGAGGGAGAGAGAGAGAGATAAACAGATGGGTTGTGGGTAGGTAGGCCGGGAGAGAGTGCTAATCTGATAATTGGCGGTCGAACTGGCAGCGCTGCACTCATGGGAATTCTGGAATCTGCCACACCTTGAACCAACTTCATGCTCCGAACAGACTATAGCAAACACCCCCCAATCCCAATACTAGATAGCATTGTGAGTAATAATCTATGATTAACAACATCAAAAGCTTTCTTGAAATCAAAAAATATCACATCCACTGACATACCACCATCATAGAAATGAGTCACACAGTCATAAGTAAACAACAGTTGCTCGAAAATTGATCTACCCGATCTAAAACCATATTGATGCTTTGAAAGTAAGTTATTATCTTCCAAATAAGAAGTAAGTTGAGACACAATTATTCTTTCAAAAGATTTACAGCACACTGATGTCAAACTGATTGGTCTATAGTTGAGGGGATCAGAATGGATTCCACCTTTGAACAGTGGCATAACATTAGCATCTTTCCAGTCAGATGGGACTTGCATTGATAAAAGATTTTCTGAACAACAAGAGCAAAGGATAACTAATGGAGGGGGCACATCTCTTTAAAAATACTGAAGGTATACCATCAGGGCCACAACAAGCAGAAGATTTCAGCTTAGAAAGGATAATCTTAATTTTAAAAATATCAAAACTAAATATATTAAATATAAATGAATTGTCACAATGATGAACAGGATAAGGATTCAGTAAGTCAGTAGAAGAAAATACACCAGAGAATGCATCAACAAAAAGATCTGCCATGTCAGTTGTGTCAGCGCACCAGCCATTATCTCCATACAGCGGTCCAATAGTAGGACGTTGAACCTTCTTGCTACGAAGATAGGAGTGAAAACGTTGAACATCAGGATTTTTGGGAGAAACTAAAGATCTTTCATATTTAATTACAGATTGATGGACAGCATCTTTATATTGAACAGATATTGTCTTAAAAGAATGCCACAACCTCAAGGCTATTGGGGAAGATCTGCCAAACTTTGTCCGAGCATCCTTATACTCCAACCATACTTGTCGTTTATGCCGTTTTAAAGGAGGTACAGATTTTGCCCAAGGAGGTTTCCTGATTCCTGTTGCCTTCTTAATTGGAATAAATAGCTGAATGGCATTAAGCATTAAACTTTTAAATCTTAAATATGATTGTTCAATATCTAAGCCAAGAAATTCATTATCCCAATCAAAATTCAAAATATGATGGTTTAACAAGGTGTAGTTGCCATTATAAAAGTCAAAATTGTTATGTACATTATTAATGTTTGGATTAGAACTAAATAAATACTCAAACAAAACTGGAAAATGGTCACAACCTGGAAAGGGGTCTATTATATCGACATGGGAAATTCTATTATCTTCAGATGTAGAGACCAAGTCAAGTATATTATTAGACCGGACATAGGTACTTTACGTAACCCACTGCATGAGACCCAAAGATGAAAACAAATCTAGAAATCTAATATCAATAGAAGAAGTGCAATAAGGAACCTCAGTGGACCAGACAACAGTAGGGAGATTAAAGTCACCAACCAGTATTAATTCTTTACCAACACAGAAAGATTCCAGGTATGAAACAAGAGCAATATTATCTTCCAAAGAATTACTTGGGGGCCTGTAAACTACTAATATAGTAACGCCAAAATCAGGCAAAAATACCCCAACCGTATTCGGATGATCTGAAAAAGTTTTCCCCACTTTAATATCATCTCGAATGTAAATCCCAACACCGTGAATTCTTAGATTTAAGGGAGAGTCATTTTGGAAAAATTTATAACCCGATATACTGATAACTGGATCAGAAACATTGCAAGTTAGCCAAGTTTCACAAACACAACATACCCCAATACTGTGACTACAAATGAACTCTGCCAAAAAGTTAACTTTATTGATTAAACAGTTGAGATTCAAAAGAACAAAAGTAATGAAGAGGTTATCTACAGAAGAATTACTCCGATTTTGCTGAGAAGAAAGTTCTATGTGAGGTTTTTTTGAGGGTTCCCATCTTTTGAACATACTTCAAGGTTAGAGGCAGAGGACGCAAGTAAGTGAGACGTGGGAGGAGTATGAGGGGACTCATGACTGGGCAAAACAACAGAGGCTAAGCTTTTGTTAGAGATGTGTGAAGAACTAACAGGCTGGGAGTTCCTCATGGCCTGGGCAGAAGCCCGTTTTTTCCGCAGCTCTTCCCGCTGATTGTAGGTGAGGTCACTAGAGATGAAAATGTTGGAAAACTGACTCCCAGAAAGTTTACTGCACCTAGACAGTAACTCTTGCCTCACCCTGACATTTGATATCTTGGCTCTCACCAAGGAAGCAGAGATAGGCACAATATCTACAAGTGTGACTGGTTCAACTCGCTCCGGCCATAAATAGGAAACAAGTGGATTAAATTTGTCCTGAAAATTTTACCCAAATGCAAGCCCTTTGATGATGATACTGTCCTTCCTCTTTTCCCTCTCGCTCAACTCACGAACTTCTTCTTTAATAATGGTCCGAATATCAGGGCCCACAACCCTGCCACTATCTCTTGAAAAGACACCATCATTTACCATATTATTGAATCTTAGATCAATAGATCTCACTGAGTTGCTGAGACCAGCAATAGTGTTAAACATCTGGGTCATGCACTCCCTAAGTGACCCGAGCTCACCCTGATTCTCCTTCCCACTACCTGAAGCCGCAGGAGGAAGCAGTCTGCATCTGGTGCAAACAAACTTTACTCCCTTACCCTGGTGCTGCAGTACCTGCTTAACAAAATCAGAGGGAAGTCCAGTACACACCTGCGACCCATGACACCACTGACCACACTCGTCGCAAGCAATGCCACCCTCTTCATCATCCTTGACCGGGAAACAACAGGTGACACAGGGGGAAGAGTCCGAAACAACCACCCCAGGAGACGGTGATCCATGCCCACCCCCAGCACTACTGGATGCACCAGGAGTTCCTTGCACCCTTGTAACTGGGCTACTGCCCCTCCCGGTACTTGTCCTCCAGGACCTGGTCACTGCACCCCGTCCACGGCCACCGCCACCACCCGGCATGGCTAGGAATACGGCCAAACCCCAAACAACACAAACTATAACACAGAAAAAAAAGGAACCAAACAGAAATACAATTTCATGAAAACAAAGCCGACACTTACCAACGGGCTAACAATAAAAACACAAAACAAACGACGCGAACTCAAAACACACCAAAACAAACCCCAAAACTAAAAAACAAAAAAGCTATTAAAACAACAAATCTCCCGGAAAACTACAACTAGGCCAGAAAGACAGAGACAACACTAATAAAATACGCTGGAAGAGAGCACTCAGGGACACGTCTGACTCCAACGACTGCCAACTGGCTACCTCACCGCTAAACGCCCATAATTCAATATTTAAGACACTCACACCTCATTTGACCCCATAAATTAGGTCATTCAGCTTAGTTCTCCCTATCATAGTGCCCGAAGGTCTTAGAGGTTATTAATAATTAAGGTCATATATGGAGCCGGACACCCCAAGCCAGTTATATACTTGACCTTTCTGACCTTACCGGCTTATATCCCGCTCTCCAACTTCACACACAGGAATACAATGCACGTGTCGCCATGCCCCTCAAGCCCCGTGCCGCTACGTACTCCACTTTACCGGAAATCAGTAAAAAACAATGAACTTCTGGACGACCACGGCAGCCATTTAAATCCACCCGGATACATTTTCCCTTATTTCAACGTATTACAAGCCTTGATTAACTGCCCTCACCCACCCAAAACAATCACGAGGGACTATTTACCGTTTCCAGATGCATGGCTCCCTCGGCAACAGGATAATTCGCTTCAAAAAACAAAAAATAACACACCAGCCTCCCTCCACGGCTGGGGCCGGGTGTGTGCGAGAAATGCCTCCTCGGGGAAATAGGTCGCGATACTACCCACTACATATGTCCAATGGGGTAAAGACAGCAAAAAACGTCTTAATTTGCCTTGATTTATGTCTCTTTAACCACCTGTGATCTATATATAAGCGTTGAGATTCCCCAAACCAGGAGTGAGTATCAGCTCAGAGTAGTTCCTCCTATGTAATCTCCTATGTGTTTGTTTTAAAGCCTTCTACTGATTTTAAGTGTTTATCTGATGTATTTGCAGTGTATTAAAGCCGAAAAGGGATAGTTAAACGGTAGTAGTGAGTGATAGATTGAAAATTAGGCAGGTTTCAAGCCCTCTTCGCGAGCTATTTTCCGGCTGCGAGGTGATTCCTACCACCTCAATACAATAGATTCTCGTACTTTAATTAAATGACCCTCGAACACAGAGTTATATACTTACCTCCACTTTGAAGTTGCCGGCTGGAGCACAGAGTTGGCTAGACTGGGCTCCCAAAGATGGCGGCCGAGGTACTTCCGGTTGCCGCACCCGAGTGTCTGGCTCGCGCGTTCTAGGTATATAACTCTGTGGGTGAAACTCTAAAACTAAACCACTGATTCACCTCTGTGTAGTAGTAGTTAGAACACCTAACTATGAACCCGGGGCCCTAGAGCTGATCCCACCCTAAGCAGTTAGCACTCAGCTCACCTGACTATTCATCCTGTCTTTCAGGGCTTCAGTAAGTAGGGAAGGTAAGCTGGGGCAACCAAGATATCTCATGCCAGTGTCTCGGGCTAATTGTCTTACCCGCCATAGACTAAAGGGCTAATGAGATGGAGATGAGCACCATGGCAACACAAATTTCAACACATACCCTCAACTATGCTCTATTATTTTACTGATGCCAATTTTTTTTCAGGTTACTTTGTCAACATTTAAGATATATAACAACCCTAATGCTTCAACAGTTGCTAATCTCAGGCAGTTTCTCTGCTAGTGGTTTAAAATCAAATTTAATTCAACCAAATGTGTTGCCTTCAGTGTTATGTGTAGCAGCATATTTGCAATTAAGTATTACAGCCACTGGTCTTGCTTTGTTGTTGTTACCAGAAATGCAGTAACGCTTTCCGCTGTCACGAGCCTTGCTTTTTCATGTAATAATCAATGCCTCTCAAGATGATACCAAATGCTCACTGCTATCATTGACTCCAACATCATGTCTACAACTTATGTATTCATGAATGCATTAATGAACACCATCAGGAAATAGTACTGTAAACCATCACTAATGAAGAAAAAATTAAGATTTATGGTGTGGGAGGAAAACTGCTTAGTGCAATACAGTCTTTCTATGAGGATGCATTTGCATCTGTCAAAATTACTGGAGAAACAAGTGAACATTTTGAGATAAAAGTAGGCTTAAGACAAGGGTGTGTCATGTCACCATGGTTATTCAATATTTATATGGATGGTGTTATTAGAGAAATGCAGGGCAAAGTTGGAGAAGATGGAGTAAGACTGTTCGATGAGGGAAGGAAGTGGGTACTGAATTCGATACTGTTTGCTGATTACACGGTGATCATTGCAGAAAATGAAAGTGACCTACAAAATTTGGTCAGTGTTTTTGATAGTGTCTGTAACAGGAGAAAGCTGAAATTAAATGTCAACAAAAGTAAAGTGATGGTTTATGAGCGAAGTAGAAGTGAGGTTGTAGATTTTGTATGCCCATATAGATTAGGAGTTGAATGCAAAAAACAATGCAAAATAATTTTGAATGGTGAAGAAATGGAGGAGGACAATGAGTTTAAGTACCTTGGATCAGTTATGTGTAAGCATGGTGGTACAGAGGGTGGTACAGTAAGAGAAAGGGCATTGCAAGGAAGAAGGGTGGTAGGGTCTTTGGGACGAATCATGAATGGCAGAAGTGTGAGCATGAAGGTAAAGAGGGATTTGAGAAATACAATAATATTACGAACCCTCACATATGCAAGTGAAACGTGGGCCTGGAATGAAAGTCAGAGGTCTAGAGTGCAGGCAGTGAAAATGAGTTATTTGAGGAGTGCTTGTGGTGTGAGTAGAATGGATGGAATGAGTAATGAAAGTGTGTACGAGCATTTTGGAATGTGTCACAGGGGTGAAGGGAAGAAGTGTGGAGTGGTGGAAGAAGTGAAGCGACAGACTTTAAAGTGGTTTGGCCACATGGAGCGAATGGAGGAGAGTAAGATGACCAGAAGGGTGTATGTGAGTGAGATAGAGGGAGGGAATGTTAGAGGTTGACCTCCAGTGAAATGGAGGGATAGGGTGCAAGAGTACGTTAGGGAGAGGGGGGAAAGATCTTTGAGAAACTTTGAGCAGGCAAGGAGGGAGTGTCTGGATAGAGAAAGTTGGAAGCTCTTCTGCCGTGGCCATCCCCTGGTGGGAGCTCCTAGGAGCAGGCATTGATGAAATGATGAATGATGATGATGAAGAAAAAATTAGGGGAAGGGGGTGGCATTATGCTATATTTAAGAATCTGTTATATCCAAGGGATCTGAATTTTTTGCATATAACAAAGTTTGTTTTTTCAGTGAGCTTAATGTTCACTATTTCTGACCATTCGCACATATAACAGAGTTTGTTTGTATATATTGAATGTAAAGTTGGGCACGGAAGGCCAAAAGAGAAGGTGTTTACAGTCGAGTGAACAAAATTAGACTGAGTATGCACATCACTGATGACTGCCCACTCGGCTTTGTTTCCATTGCTGCCAAAAGACATGCATATACAATATATATTTTCTATTGGTATTTAACTGAACTGAACCGCGCATATACCGAACTGGCCCCAAAAGTTTAAAGCCAAAATTTTTTATATCGAGGTCTGAAAATGTGAGGGTTTACTGTAGCTACATTGGCCTCATGTCCACTGTGGGAATTTCGTCAAAGATAGCGCCATGTTGGATGAAATTAGTGTTGGACAAACAAAGGAACCTAAGGGAAAATATTATTTTTTGAAAAATATTCTCAACCCTCAATTTCCTGGATATCAGATATCCTGGAAGATATTCATTGTCCGGCAATTGTTTGACATATACCTGGTCTAATCCTGGAACAGAAATGGAATCCAGATAAAATATCTGGGGTTAGGCTAAGTTTGGCAGTTGCTAGACATATGCCTATAGCAATGTCTGCAGCAGTTGCTAGGTGGCCGCATGTTGTTGCTGTGGTGTTGGTGATAATGTCACCTCCACTACGGGTTCATTAATTCACTAAGCTTCATATTCTTGTTCAGAGTTGTTGACTTCCTTTAATTTTATTTGCTATTTGAGTATTAGTACTTCACGCTCTAAGTTTATCTGTGCCTTCAATGAAATGTCCACTATGGGTTCAATAAGCTACTGCTTCTTCTTGTGACATACATTCTTGTGTGCTAACAATTATCAGCTGAGAAGCTACTTGTAGTTATGATTGTTTTCAAAATCCATTTCATATTTTTATTACCTGACTTTTATTGAAAAAAGCATTTGTTATTTAATAATTTGCATGGTATGTATTCACGGAGTCAAAAACAATAGTGAGGACAATGTATAGTGATACAGAGGAGTTTGGAATTGCAATTGGGCTACATCAAAGGTCTGCATTGAGTCCTCCCCTTTTTGTGGTGGTAATGGACATCCTGAGTGAAGCAATTGGTTATGAAGACATCTCAGAGCTGCTATATGTGGACGATTTGGTGGTGGTGGCAAGATCAGAGGAAGAACTAAAGAGAAGAATGTTAGAGTGGCAGGAGTGTTTAGAGAAAGGAGGATTAAGGGTTAATGTGGGAAAGACAAGGACGATGATTGCAAGTAAAGGAGGAGGAGAACAAACTGCAATAGTGGACACACATGGAAGACAGCCAAGACAAGTAGATAGCTTCAAGTATCATGGAACAATGGTGGACAACACAAGGAACAGAACTGGATGTGAAAAGTAGGATAAGAGCAGGGTGGGCAAGATGGAGAGAAGTCTGTAGTGTAATACTTGATAAAAAGATGCCACTTAAATTGAAAGTGAAAATCTATACTGTGGTTCTTTGACCAGCTTTATTGTATGGTGCAGAGGCATGGGCACTGAGAAGGAAGGAAGAAAAACAGCTGAAGAGGACAGAAATGAGAATACTACAATGGTTGATGAGAGAAGGGAGGACATCAGGACAGACACAGTGTATAGGGATGTATGCAGGTTCTTTGTTTTGTCCTCAGAGAGCGAATTGTTCATAGAATTATATGGTCTATCACATTATTGTGTACACAAAGTATTAAAAACTTATTGAAAAGTTATTACCTATTAACATTATGAGAGAAAGAGGGTGGCGGCAGTGATATGGCATGTCCGCTAATACCACCAGCCAGGCCTGAAGTGATGATAAAATGGAAAGCATATATATATATATATATATATATATATATATATATATATATATATCACAGAACACTTCCTTCTCCAACATTGCCACTGCTGCCTCCATGGCCAGTGGCATGAGTAAATCTAGGGATTATTAAAATGCAACTTTGATGGGTTTAATGAATAATGAGTTATAGTCAGTATTTACAGTATGATAATAGTCAGACCATCACACAAGATGGCCTCCATTACAGGAAAGACATGACTGAGTACATATAGCCTGGTTATGGGTCTGATACAAGCTTTTCTGCATTCTGAAACACTTAAAGGCCCGTCTACATGATCAAGCAGTGCCCTCGAGCACAGGCGAGCGGTCCGCCCGTTGAAGAGCTTACCGCTTGTGCCTGCTGAAAAACTCGCTTGTGCCCGCTGAAAACCTAGTAGTTTTTCAGCGGGCTGCAATTTCAGCGGCTGCTGTAAGCCTCAACAGGCAGACCATCGCCTGTGCTCAAGGGCACTGCTCAATTGTGTGGACGGGCCTTAAGAAGGCCGAGAATCGAACTACAATCAGAGAGATATGGGAGGCCACCACTCTATCCATTCAGCTAAAGTGGCCAAATAGAGTTTTTATTTAACAATGATCTGGGCTGCTCATTCCCATCTGGACAGTTTTGCCTCCTGACATTTCTCTCCCTGAACATATTCCCTTTAATACATTTTTCCCTGTGTACAAATGTAAACTTCTGCTTAATCTGAAATGTATGAGACATTCATTTAAGCCAGGCAGAGAAAAAAAAACTTTTCCATGGCCAGAAATTGAAGAGACTAGTGAAATAATGCATAACAATGATGAAGACTTCTCACTCCCATCTGGACAGTTTCACCCCCTGACGTTCTGCTCCTTGATAGATTCCCTCCTGGACATATTCCCTCTGAACATATTACCCTTTAGACATTTTTTCTTGTGTACATTTTCTTCCCTGGATTTAATATAGTGACCTTGCATCCAGTGTGGGAATTTCATCAGAGAACGTATTGTGATGGATAAAATTAGCATTGGACAAACAAAAGAACATATGGGAAAAAATAATTTTGTCAAAAAATTTCTGAAAAACACACTTGTCTCAATATTCTAGATATCGGATTTCCAGGTCAAAATCCGGGGTCCAGCAATTGTCGACCATATGCTCACTCAAGTTCTGGAACCAAAATAGAATCCAGATAAAATGTCTGGGGTTCAGCTAAGTCTGGCGGTTGCTTAGCCAAGTCCGCATCTGCAACATTGGGTAGGTGGCTGTGTGTTGTGGTCGTGGTTATGGTCAAAAGATCCAGAGAGGGAATGCCCAGAGGTAATACGTTGAAGGGAAAATATCTGGGAGGAGAATGCCTAATGATGGAAATGACCAAAGGGGATTAAGTTGTGGAGGTAAATACCGAGATGTGTGAAAAGGGAATGGTTCAGAGTTGCAAATGTCATACACTCCACAATGATCAGTACACTGTGAGCAACAGGCTGTATAAGCGTGATACTGAGCATAGAATACTGATTGCCAGGTAATTTTTTATCGCCTACAAATTAGAGTTAACTTATGGTTGCAACAATGGAATGCTATAAAAAATAATGAGCATAAACTAAAAAAATAAAAATAAAGCTTTTCAACTTAATCTAACAGTAATACTCATGGAAAAAAAAAAAAGGCAAAACAAATGCAATGGAACACATTCATTACAATTATAAATATGAAAGAAAATGTAAAAAGAGATATACAAATTTACAGGCATTACTACAAAAATTGTCTTCATACAGAAAGACCTTCATTCACATTAGCACTGCACACAGGTAAACAAAACAAATTGAGAAAGTTGTTTTGTTGTGAACAGCAGATTGGTTATAGGCACAACAAAATGTCCCTTCAATCACCTTAACTTTTCCTCACCATATTTAGGTGGGAAGTTATATACTGGCTTTACACACACATGAACAAAACAGAAAACAAGATTCTTTCATTGAGAATACATAGTTAAGTGGTTATAGGCAGAATAGACCATCTATTCAACCCATGACCTCAACTTCCTCCTCCTCCTCCTCCATATTTAACAAAGGAAATAAAAAGTGAGCTCTGGCATGATAGGGGACTTATTAAACCTACACAGCACTTACCTAAATGTCTAGATATATTCATAAGCTCTACTCTCTCTCTCTCTCTCTCTCTCTCTCTCTCTCTCTCTCTCTCTCTCTCTCTCTCTCTCTCTCTCTCTCTCTCTCTCTCTCTCTCTCTCTCTCTCTCTCTCTCTCTCTCTCTCTCTCTCTCTCTCTCTCTCTCTCTCTCTCTCTCTCTCTCTCTCTCTCTCTCTCTCTCTCTCTCTCTCTCTCTCTCTCTCTCTCTCTCTCTCTCTCTCTCTCTCTCTCTCTCTCTCTCTCTCTCTCTCTCTCTCTCTCTCTCTCTCTCTCTCTCTCTCTCTCTCTCTCTCTCTCTCTCTCTCTCTCTCTCTCTCTCTCTCTCTCTCTCTCTCTCTCTCTCTCTCTCTCTCTCTCTCTCTCTCTCTCTCTCTCTCTCTCTCTCTCTCTCTCTCTCTCTCTCTCTCTCTCTCTCTCTCTCTCTCTCTCTCTCTCTCTCAATGAGGATTATGGATTATCTTGTTGATTTGGATTCTTTAAGTCCACTTGCTTTATGCTTCTCTATACTTTCTTCCTCATCCTTGTCTTTCTTCCTTTATTCATTCATTTGTTCGTTGTGTCTTTCCTCTTCTTCTTCCTCCTTTGTTGAAATGGTGATTTGTGCAATAGAAAATACAACAAACACACACACACACACACACACACACACACACACACACACACACACACACTAGAATATCTCCTTTCTGAATTCAAGGCCATACTCGTCACACTTGTAGCGTAGCGTGCGTCCAAGAGCTGGAGGACCGCAGTAAAACACGGTGATCTTGCCCTTCTGTTGGTTGGTGAGCTGTTTGAACACCTGGTGATAGAATATGAAGTAGTGCATGCCGGTTAGAGAATGGGAGGTACAAGTAAGATTTCTATCTGTCTGTCTATCTATCTATCTATGTATATAGTATATATATATATATATATATATATATATATATATATATATATATATATATATATATATATATATATATATATATATATATATATACCCAACTATCAGCCTATCTATATGTCTTATCATTATCTATATATATCTGTATTAGGTATAGATAGATATACATAGATATACAGTAGGATCTCACCAATAACATCTAGCTAGTACCTGAAAAATGTCTTTATTAACAAAAACGTTATATTTGTGACATTAAGATATATGTATAAAGGGCTTATTGGTGCCTCCATTACAAGAATTTGGGTAACCAGGAGATATATCCTTTCAAGGGTCCTTTGGCTGTGCCCTACAGCCAAGTCAGTCCAGCTGCTGATATGGGTTGGTTTGGGGAGGGACTTGCACCCCCTCCCACCAAAAATACCTCTTAGCCAAACACAAGATAAGAAGTAGATGTCATGGTCGTGGCGCTGGAGTCACCCTCGACTCCAATCTGGTTTCGCTTGGGGGCCTGACCTTGCAGCAGACTTCCTTGATGCATCTGCATTGGTCAAGCCTGCCATGGATGAGGGGTGCTTGGCAAAGCCCATGAAACCCCTGCATTTTGAAAGAGGAAGGGCCTCCTAGCCCTTGGTTTGTATTGGGGGTGGCTGGAGAGGCACAGAGTGGCACCTGCCTGAAGCACCAGCACCAGGCGCATGAGCTCCTGGAACATGCTGAGCCTCTCGGATCACCACCGACTACCCTACCTGTCAAATGAGCTCAGAAGGCTGACGGTGGACATACTGGGACTCTTTGAGACAAGGAGGCCTGGCAGTGGGGGTACACCTACTACTGACCCAGCGTTGAGCAAAGGTGCCTGTCTTAAAAAGTAGCTCTAGGCATCTTCAGGTAACTGCAGCTACTTGTGATTGAGGTTACTCTGGTTGATGAGCATATTATGTGAGTGAGGCTGAAGCACACACTGGGCTTCATGTATCTTGTTGCAGTTTACACTACTGAGACACTACTGAAGACAAGGAGGTGTTTGGAGGTGCTCAAACTCATCTCTGAATTACGTAGACTCATGCCCCCTTGGGACACATTATCTTGGGTGACTCCAGTGCTGCTACTGGCACTGTCAAGATTGGCTGAGAATTTTGTTTTGTGTTCCATGACTGGCACCAGGAACACCTACAGCTCTCCTGAATTTTGCAAAATCCAGGAGGTTGAGAATTGCAGGTTTTTGGTACCAGTGACCAGAGTTGCACTGCAAGAGTTATAGCACTGCCGGGGGGGTAGCTCTATTTCTCTGTATTCTCCAGTGTCTCCCTCCATTCCTAGACCTTGGACGCTCTCCACTGCACTCCTCAGCAGCTTTGTGAGTTTCACGCTTAATGGAATCCCACAACTCTTCAGGGTCCTCCAAAGTACCAAACATTTTAAACCAATTTGAGGTTGCCACTGCATTGTCCTGAGTGCATGCCTGACCCTTCAGTTTCTCAAAATGGAACCTCAGAGGGTTGCATCAAAGGCTGTCAGTCTCTCATGTACTGTCCCTCCTGAACCCTCATTGGCATAGGGCAAAAGGGATGCAGTCACTCATTGGTTGATTATATTATTTTGATTGTATATACACACAAGCATTACTTAAATTTATTTTCATATTCAACAGTAATTTAGATTTGTGTGCTTGTAACTTATTCAGCCAAAACTAGCTTTTCTGACATGCATGGGGCACCTCATACTTTGTTTGTAGCTTCACAAACACTGCCACGTTGCACAACACTGCTCCAGAGCTGTATAAATTTATGTTAATGTGGCCTGCTCTACTCTAGCTCCCCCATAGCATCTCAGTCTTTTATAAAGGAATTAATCAGAATTTATGGTAAACTCTGGAACAGCTTTGCTTGGGAACACAAGAGTTTTTAAACTTTGGATTTTCAGCTATTTTGAATAAGGTCTCCCCTCTATTAGTCTGATTTATAGAGGGTTTACTGGAGAGAGAGAAAAAAATGAAGGTTAGAGTGGGTAATCAAATGGATATACAGGTAGTGTAGAGGTTGTGAAGTCTAGAATGCAAAGAATGGAGAGAAAACATTATACCTGAAAACATGAAGTGAGTATCACTGTTAAGAAACATACAAAGGTTGTAGATCTATTCTAATAATGACCAAGAAAAATAAGTCGTCTTGGGCAGGTCATACCTTGGATAAAATTGAGAAGTAGAGTAACAATGATAACCCAAGAATTGTGAAAGTCATGAGAGAGACAGAACCATGTTAAGAGGTGAAATTGGAACCTTCGCCAGAGCAGGATGGAGCACACTAACAAAAACAGAAAACATTGGGAAAGGCATTTGTTTTGCATCAACTTAGTAATTGCTAAGGATGAAAGGGTTGATCATGACAGTTAAGAAGAGAAACAAAGAAGATATAGGGAGAGATGAATGGTAATGACACTCAGAGCAAACAACAGGCCATAAGCATACGTACTTTGTCCCAGTTAGGTCTTCCTGCGTTGGTTCTGGTCTTGAGGCCCGTGATGAGGTCCCGCTTCTCCTGTACATGAAGAAAAAATATGATGTCTTTGGTTCACACAAGCAAATTAGAAAAATATAAAAAAAAGACAGGAGTGCAAAGGCAATGGTTGTGATGCATGAGACTTTGTGTGTTTATTATTTATCTATTGCTTTTCCTATTTCCTTCTTCACTTAGTTATAGAAGATTCCTGTTTGCAGACTTCTATACCTTGTCACATCTTCATTTCTTTATCTTGACATTTCTCTCTTTACTCCCATTTCTTCACTCTTCTTCATCTCCCCCTCTTCCCTCCTTTCCCTCTCTTTTTGTCATTTGTTCTCACCTCCCTATCCCAGCCATGCTTCCCAACCCTCCTACCCTTCCCTTCCACCCATCTTCCCATCTTCCATTCTCCTCTCTTCCCATACCTCTCCTTCCTCCTTTCTCTTTCCTTTAACTTGCCCACCCTTCCCAGATTCACTTCCTTGCCTTCCCTTTCTTTCCATCTACTCCTCACCTTCTCTTCTACCCATCTCTACCTTCTTCACGCACCTTTTCATGTAGGAGGTCCAGGGCAAGTTGTAGACCTACGGCCTTCATATCAGTCTTCTGCAGGGCCGAGGTGATGTACATGTGCATATCTAAGAAGCGCTCCAATACCCCGCCTTGCTCTGCCTGCTCAATCTCCAATTGCGACAACAGATTCACGAACCACTCAAACGATCGCTGGTCTCGGTTGATCCAGAAAAAGTCAACCTGGATGTGAGGATTAGACAAAAAAGATGTAATGAAATACACCTGATTACATTTGAGAGAGAACATATAAACTTCATCCATTACATGGTTCATCTGAAGCTCAGAAAGGGAAAAAAGTTGAGATAATTGAAATAAGATCTTGGTTCATCGAGACTGACTGACTGACTTTCTCTCTCCAGTTAGATAGACATACCTGTAGAAAGATAGAACAAACACACACACACACACACAGTCACACACACCCATTATATACCCCCCACCCATACCACTCACACACACCTTGCGCAGGTTCATCACAGACTGCGGAAGGTCACTGGTCCAGGTGTGGGTGCAGCGCGGGCAGGTGTGGCGCGCCTTCCAGTATTTGTGCATGATGGACTGCAAGATGGAGGCAAAAGGGGTGACGCCAATGCCTGTGGCGATGAGAACGGCGTGTTGGGCCCGGAAAATGTGGCTCGACGGGGCTCCAAACGGTCCATCCATGTACACCTGCAGTGGGAGAGGGGAGGGGGGGGATTACCTGTGCTCTTTCCTGTATATATGAGCTGTCTAGAGTCAGAAGGGTGAGTATGTCAAATAGTAGCTTGGCATGTCATCTTTCTGACTCTTGATGGCTCATGTATGTTGTGATTCATACCCGTCAGTTTCTGCACATTAAAATCAGGTGAGGTTTTATGAAAGAGATAAAAACTCAATTTATTTCTTACCTTACAAGTTTCACTACATTAATGTGACCCAAACTTCCTGACTTAAGCATTCTTATGAAAAATAAACTGAATAAACCCAAATCCATTTTTCACTTTTTTCAGAAATTCAATCAATCAATCAACAGAGGCATATGGCGGGAGGCACGTCACCTCACCCACTCTACAACACCAACCCCAGCAGTTCCTCACGGCCAGTCTGCATGCAGGCCTCCTTCCCATCCTTGTGTATAATTTGAGGTACCTGCTTATATGTTGTTCTATACCTGTGTTGTAGTGTTATATAAATATGTTCTGTAGCATTTTTTTATCTAAATTCTGAATTTATCCTGCACTCTCTTCTCCCTCTTCTTCTTTCCCTTCCTTTCATCCTCTTCTCTCCCTCTTCCCTCCTTCCTTCCTTTCCTTCCCTCCTTCCTCTCTTCCTTGCCTCCTCCCTCCTTTTTTCTCTTCTCTCCCTCTCTCCTTCATCTCTTCATTCCCTCCCTTACAAGTATTTCTTACTGAATTGTTATTCACTGTCAGTCCTCTCTTTCCCATGTGTGTGTATTTACCTAGTTTACCTAGTTGTAGTTTTACAGGGCCTGAGCTACGCTCGTGTGGTCCCGTCTCCATATCTGTACTTGTCCAGTTTTTCCTTAAAGCTGTGCCCACTCTTTGCCGATACTACATCCTCACTTTGTCTGTTCCAAACCTCTATGTTTCTTTGCAGGAAGCTATATTTTTTTATGTCTCTCAAGCATCTTCCTTTTCTCTATTTTTTACTGTGTCCTCGTGTGTTGCTGGTATTTCTTACTTCTCTTAGTAGCAACTCCTCGTTATCTACTTCTTCCATTTTATTCCACAATTTATAAATTTGTATTAGGTTTCCCCTTTCTCTTCTTTGTTCCAATGTTGGCAGGTTCATTTCCTTTAACCTTTCTTCATATGATAATCCCTCCAGTTCTGGAACCATCTTTGTTGCCATCCTTTGTATTCTTTCTAGTTTTTTTACTTGTTTCTTCTTATGGGGAGACCACACTGTTTCCGCATATTCCATCTTTGGTCTAATCATAGTGGTAATCATCTTTTTCATCATATCTTTATCTATGTAGTGGAATGCTATTCCTATATTTCTTACCATTCTTTACGTGTCTCTGAATATCCTATTTACATGACTCTCTGACTGTTGATTATCTTGTATTGTCACTCCCAGATCTCTCTCTTCTTGAACTTTTAATATTTCTCCATCTCCCATTCTATATGTCCATTTTGGTCTCCCTTCACTCTTTCCCATTTCCATTACACGATATTTCTTCACATTAAACTCCTTCTCCCATTTCTTACTCCAATCCCAAATCTTATTTAGGTCCTCTTGCAGAATTTCAGTCTTTACTATTTCTTCTTATGTGTTTCAGCAATTTTGCATCGTTTGCAAACAAGCTCATGTAACTATTTACTTTCTCTGGCATATCATTTATATATACTAGGAAAAGTATTAGTGCCAGTACCAATCCTTGAGGCACTCCACTATCTACATTTTTCCATTCCGATTTCATGTCCTTTACCACTGTTCTTATTTCTCTTCCCTTTAAGTAACTTTCCATCCAGTTTTTCATTTTCCCTTTCAGTCCTCTATTTTCCAGCTTCCATAATAGTCTTGTATGTGGAACTTTGTCGAAAACCTTCTTCACTGTCAGGTACAGAAGGCGAGTCACATAGAATGATCGAATTTCTAGAAGAAAATTATCTAAGCCAAATGGTTTCTGAGCCAACTCGACAAAATAATATACTCGACCTTGTTATAACGACCCAAGATAACCTAGTCAGTAGTGTCACGGTAGGAGAACACCTCGGTTCTTGCGATCATAAATTAGTGCGCGTCGACATTAAAGCTCAATCATCAGTGACTGAAAATAAAGTAAAGGTGCCCAATTTCAAAAGAGCTAACTTCGTAGAAATCCGACAAAAACTAACAGAAATACAACTATCAGATGACGGCAGCGTAGAGGAAGCCTGGCTAAGCCTTAAAAATCACTTACTCACTCAGCAGAACACATTCGTCCCCTTGTGCGAGAAGCGAATTAACACTAATAAAAGCCCACCGTGGTTTAATAGCGAAATTAAACAATCAGTCAATGAGAGAAAATTGTTTTACAGGTTAAAGAAAGAACAAAGCACGCCCGAAAACATTAGACTTTATAATGATGCCAGGCGACAGTAAAAAGACTAGTAGGTCAGGCAAAGCGTGAATACGAAGAAAATATTGCAGCCAACTGTAAAAATAATCCGAAATCTTTCTTCAGTTACATAAACAACAGAAAGGCGATCAAAAGTGGTATTGGACCTTTAACAAACAGCGACGGTGCACTAGTGACTGACAGCCAACACATTGCAAACCTCTTAAACAATTACTTTTCCTCGGTGTTTAATACTAACAGTCTTCCTCTCGCTACCACCAACACCAGTACTATTGTAAATCTCGAGCATGCATTGCCTAATTTTGAAATAACAACCGATGAAGTCCTTAAAGCTTTCCATTCACTTAAAACAAATAAAAGTCCTGGACCTGACAAAGTATATCCAACTCTGCTGAAAGAAACAAAGAGCGAAATACTCTCCTCCCTCACAACCGTATTCAATATGTCCTTGCGACAAGGCATCGTCCCTTCAGATTGGAAAAAGGCTAACGTGACACCGATTTTCAAGAAAGGAGACAAAAAAGTACCAGGTAATTACAGGCCCATTAGTCTAACTTTGGTTGTAGGTAAGCTACTTGAGGGCATAATTAGAGACAAAATTGTGAATTACCTTGAAAGCCATTCATTGATTGGGGACTCACAACATGGCTTCCGAAACAAAAGATCCTGCCTATCAAACCTATTAACCTTTTATAACGACCTCTTCACTGTTTATGACGTAACCAAATCACTGGACGTAGTCTATCTTGATTTCCAGAAAGCGTTTGATAAAGTCCCACATCATAAATTACTTTACAAATTAAAGCAAATAGGTATTGACGGTCAAGTAAACCAATGGATCGCGAATTGTTTGATCAACATACAACAAAGAGTAGTGATTGTGGATTTAACTCAGAGTGGGCGCCTGTCACTAGTGGCGTCCCTCAGGGCTCGGTCCTTGGCCCAGTGCTCTTCATTATTTACATCAACGACGTGGATGTTGGACTCAATAACCGCATTAGTAAATTTGCAGACGACACAAAGATTGGCAACTCGGTTCTCACTGACGAAGACAGGCAAAGCCTCTAAGAGGATTTGCACAAAATTTCAACTTGGTCGGATAGATGGGAGATGCCCTTTAACGTAGACAAGTGCCAGGTCCTTCAAGTTGGAGCGAGGAATAAGAAGTTCGAATACGAAATGCGCGGCGTTAAACTCAAAGCGTTCAATCGTCAAAGACTTGGGGGTCAAAATCGCGTCAAACCTCAAATTCTCACAGCAATGCATCGATGCAGCAAATAAGCGAACAGAATGTTGGGCTTCATTAAAAGAAACTTTGTATTCAAGAATAAAGATGTAATACTCCGCTCTACAACAGTTTAGTCAGACCCCACTTGGAATATGCGGTACAGTTTGGTCTCCCCACCATGCAAAGGATATTGCTAAATTAGAAGGTGTTCAGCGTCGGGCAACGAAATTATCCTTCCTTGCGCAACAAATCCTACGAAGAAAGGCTTTCTACCCTTAACATGTTCTCTCTTGAGAAACGTCGCCTCCGAGGCAAACTGATCGAATGTTTTAAAATACTTAATGGTTTCACGAATGTAGACAGATCAACATTGTTTATGATCGATGACACTTTGCGCACGAGGAACAATGGCGTAAAACTCAGATGTAGACAAGTAAATTCAGACTGCACCAAATTTTTCTTCACCAACGTTGTAGTGCGAGAATGGAATAAGCTTCCACCGTCAGTGGTCCAGTGTAACACGATTGACTCCTTCAAAAATAAGCTCGACCGTCACTTCCTTCAACTTAATATCAACTAGAATAGAAATGCAACGTTTTGGAGTCTTCTGATTAATGTAAAATCACTTAGGTTTAAGGACAGACCACCAAGTCTGGACCATGGGGTCTGTGTGGTCTGATTTTCTATGTAAATCTATGTAAATCAAGTCCAAATAAACATGGTCTACCCATCCATCCCTCTCCTGTGTCATGTCCGTCACTCTTGAGTAAAAGCTCAATAAGTTTGTTACACATGAATGCCCTTGTCAAAGCCATACTGTTTTTCTGTAATTATATTGTGTTCTTCTAGAAATTTTGTCCACTGTTTCTTTATCACTTTTTCACATATTTTACAAACTATAGGGGAGAGTGGTGATATCACGATTCGGACAATGGGATGGTCCGGCGATAGCATTTATTGTAATGTGTATGGGATTTTGTGTGAATGTGCAAAACATTGTTGCCTTGGCCCACAGAGGGACAACCACACCCTCAGAGCTGTTCTTTTCGATGCAAGTTCGATTTTATGTTTTTTTGCATCTCGTACATAATATTTTCAGGGTGTATTGTAAGCTCTCATTTCAAAAACAGGGCAAGTAGCAAGCGATTTATGACTCTCTGGCTGGTTATTATCTTGCATTATTACTCCCAGATCTCTGTCTTCGTGTACTTTCTTTAATGTTTCACCATCTTCCATTTTATATGTCCATTTTGGTCTTGCTTCACTTTTTCCCATTTCCATAACATGACATTTCTTCACATTGAATTTCATCTCCCATTCCATACTCCATTTCCAAATCTTATTTAGGTCTTCTTGCAGAATTTTGCAGTCTTTACTGTTTCTTTTATGTTTTAGCAGTTTTACATCATCTGCAAACAGGCTCATTTAACTGTAAACTCCCTCTGGCATATCATTAATATATACTAGGAAAAGTATTGGTGCCAATACCAATCCCTGAGGCACTCCGCTTTCTACAGTTCTCCATTGTGATTTTATGTCTTTAACCACTGTTCTCATCTCCCTTCCCCTTAGGTAGCTTTCCATCCAATTCTTCATTTTCCCTTTCAATTCTCCTTTATTTTCTAGTTTCCATATCAGTCTTGTATGTGGAACTTTGTCAAACGCCTTCTTTGAGTCTATATAAATGCAATCAACCCATCCGTCCCTTTCCTGTATTTTACCTGTCACTCTTGAGTAAAAACTCAGTAAGTTTGTTACACATGAGTGCCCTTTTCGAAATCCATACTGTTTACTAGTGATTAAATTATGCTCTTCTAGAAATCTCATCCATTGTTTCATTATCACTTTCTCACATATTTTACATACTATGCTGGTCAGTGATACAGGTCTGTAGTTCAAGGGTTCTTCCTTCTTTCCACTTTTGTATATAGGGACCACTTCGGCCCTCCGCTACTCCTTAGGCACTGCACCAGTTGTTATTGAGCATTTAATGATGTCATATATCGGTCCAACCAACTCATTTCTACATTCTTTCAGTATATACCCTGAGACACCATCCGGTCCTACCGCTTTCCTCTCTTCCAGCTCCCCCAACAATTTATATATCTCCTCTTTGTTTACTGAGACTTCTTCCATATGAACATTTATCTTGTTTTCTTGTGGCTCTTTAAATATAGATTCTTTAGCAAAAACTTGCTGGAACTCTTTGTTTAGTAACTCCGACATGCCTTTAGGATCATCGATTTTCACATTTCCGTGGCTCAGTCTTTCAATTGTTTCTCTTGGTTTAATCTTTCCATTTATGAATCTGTAAAATAGTTTAGGGTGTTCCTTGCACTTTTCCACAATGTCCATGCTTTGTCTCTTTTTTCTTTTGCCTTAGCACATTTTGCTGTGTGTGTGTGTGTGTGTGTGTGTGTGTGTGTGTGTGTGTGTGTTTACCTAGTTTACCTAGTGTTTACCTAGTTGTAGTTTTACAGGGCCTGGGCTTGCGCTTGTGTGGTCCCGTCTCCGTATCTGTATTTGTCCAACTTATCCTTAAAGCTTTGCACACTCTTCGCCGATACTAAAGCCTCATTTAGTCTGTTCCAAACCTCTATATTTCTTTGTGGGAAGCTATATTTATTTATGTCTTTCAGGCATCTTCCTTTCCTCATTTTTTTACTGTGTCCTCTTGTGTTCCTGGTGTTTATTCCTTCTTTTAGTAGTAACTCCTCTTTATCTACTTCTTCCATTTTGCTCAATAATTTATAAATTTGTATTAGGTCTCCCCTCTCTCTTCTTTGTTCTAGTGTTGGTAGGTCCATTTCTTTTAATCTTTCTTCATATGTCAATCCCTCCAGCTCTGGAACCATTTTTGTTGCCATCCTTTGTATTCTTTCTAGTTTTTTTTATGTGTTTCTTCTTGTAGGGAGACCACACTGCCTCTGCATATTCCAATTTTGGTCTACTCATAGTGGTTAATAACTTTTACATCATATCCTCATCCATGTAGTGAAATGCTAATCCTATATTTCTCACCATATAATACGTATCACCGAATATCCGATTAACATGACTCTCGGGCTGTTTATTATTTTGTATTATCACTCCCAGATCTCTCTCTTCATGAACTTTCTTTAATATTTCTCCATCTCCCATTATATATGTCCATTTTGGTCTCCCTTCACTCGTACCCATTTCCGTTACATGACATTTCTTCGCATTGAATTTCATCTCCCATTCCATACTCCATTTCCAAATCTTGTGTGTGTGTGTGTGAACCCAAAACACGCTTTCCTTGACCTGTGTCTTTATCCTTCACATTAACAACCCCAACCATTTGTCCTCCTCCTTACAACTCATCCCAGCCTCCCTCTGTTAATCTCATGTCAGTTTTTTTCTTCTGCTTATCAGTGACCTCTCTTGTGCTCCATCCCACTCAAAACCACGCTCTCCTTCCTTCCTTACAGATTTTGGGCCATAGTCTTATAATGGCTCAGTACAAGGTTGCAGAATTGCTCCATAAGAAAATAAGGAAGAGTGAACAAAGAGCCAATTTCTCACATCTCACTTACTCACTCATGTATCTATGTCATATAAACTCCCATCAACCTCAATTCACAACCAATCTCAACCATAATCACCATCATCACTATCACCACCACTTCAACATTTACTAATACTACCATGTCCTGTAGGCTAACTCAAACTATCACCACCATCCTCACCATCACCACCACCACCACCACCTCTACTACTTACCACCAGAGGCTTGCCCATCACTGCACACCCACCCTCCACCAAGGCCTCCTCCAGTCTGCTCAGCTTCCTCATTTTCCTGTCTTCCTGGCGGGACTTCTTCCTCTCCACCTGTGACTTGCGGCGAGCACGTCCCTCCTCTGCCACAGCCAAGTCTGAGGGCAAGGGAAAGAAAAGTGAGGGAAGAAGTGATGAGAAGGAGACTGGATTAGTTGAAAATGGCCGAGGAAGGCACTGATAGGATGAGATGAAGAGGACAGTGAAGAAGAGATACGCAAAAGGAAAGTAAGAGAATGAATGGAATGGAACGTGAAAGTGAAAAGAGGTAAGGATGAAATAGATAAGGGTGGTATGGGATGGAATAGGGTGAAAAAGGAAGGTGTGAAATGGGGTGGAAATAGTGTTGGATGTGCTGGGAAGAGAGGGTATAGGGTAGCATAAGGAAGGAGAGAGTATTCAGGGTGGGTAAGGGAAGAGATAGTAAGAAAAGATGAAGAATCAAAGGGAAGATAAGATGAGAAAAGAAATCTTTAGGAAATGTATCATGAGGGTAGGCTGCTGGGCACATCTTGGAAACTACAGATAAGACTTGGTGTGATATTGAATGAAAGAAATCCGGCCCAAGTAACCAACTCAACCATACACTTCAGATTAGATGGAATGAAGTTGTTGGTATATGGTTTCTGACTGACTATGATTTATAAGTTTCTAAAAAGTCAAATAAATAAACTTTCCACTTCATGTTTTCATCAACTGAACTTCCCACTCAAACTCTTAATCAACTGAACTTCCCACACTACCACTTCATCTTAATCATTTGAGTCTTATTCCCCCTTCAAATGGTAATTAATCAATTGAGTGTATCACCTCTAGTCTTCATTGTCATCGGGTCCTGCTTGGTGAGCTGCAGATCCTTGCTGTGCTTCTCGTACTGTCCCTCACTATCCCTCTCCATCTCTTCACTGTCCTCGGTGTCCTCGTCTATGGACTCAGTTTCAGAGGGAAGGTCCAGCGTGATGACTCTTGGTTTGCGACGCATGTATCTGTTAAGGAAATGTGATGTAGTTCACAAATGATGCTGCTGCTACTTTGGCTACTACTACAGCTGCGGGTGCTACTACTACGTACTCTTCTTACAAGCTCAGTTGAGTGTGGACATCAGCTCACACTTTTCTGCCTTGCAATGAATGGTCTGTGCTACCCCTTATAAGTGACTACATCTTTCCCCCTCACTGGGGAGAGAAACATGGTTGGACCCAAATAAAAAAAATGCTACTACAATAACACCTGCATCAGATATTGAGTCTACCAGATGGTCCTTCACAAACACTGCAGCACTGTCCATGCCTTAAAAGCTGAAGAGGGAGCACCCGTACCTTTGGATCAGGATGCAGAACTCAGGAGTGTATATATTACCAAACCCCTTGATGAGACTGTTTTTGCCCTCACTCATTTGCTGAGGGAGAACCATCTTGACATCACCCCTGATGAGGTGGAGGATGTGTTCCAAAGTGTTGTCTTGTGATAAACCCCTGCACCAGTCCCTAGAACCCATCTTCAAAGACTTGAGCATCACCTTTGCAAGGAGTGAATCAAAATGAGTCACTAACGTATAGAGCCCATACATCAGGTCATATAAGTAGCATTCTGAGGTCCACTTTTTGATTCCCTCAACTTAGGCTTCTTGAGTGTATTCTCTGTCAGGAGGTTCATCCTAGGGCCCTGTGGTGCTTCAACTGTCACAGAGCCATGCCTTCGATCATGACATTGTGTTGAAGTACTTTGTGGCGTGTGCAGTGGGAAGAAACTGATCTCAGAGTCAGGGGCGTCATTTGGGGGTCTTGGGGGGGGCAGTTGCCCCCCCCCAAGACTCAAGTTGTCCCCCCCAAGCCTCAGTTTGCCCCCTACCTACCAAACAGCAGCTAGTAGTTATATATATATATATATATATATATATATATATATATATATATATATATATATATATATATATATATATATATATATATATATATATATATATATTATATATATTATTATTATTTGTTGTTGTTGTTGTTGTTGTTGTTGTTGTTTGTGTGTGTGTGTGTGTGTGTGTGTGTGTGTGTGTGTGTGTGAACAGTCAACACTGAGCGGCAGTTAGTTTAACGGGATCATCAAAGACAGACGTGATGTAGACTGTTTAGGAGGTGGGCCTCAGAACTGGTGACGTCGCGGTAGGGCCTGTGAGAGTGCCAAGCCTAGTGCTTTCCCCATCTCTATCTCGCCCCTGTGTCACTGTGTGCTGTGTGTGTGGATCTACAGTGAGGGTGTAAGCTAGATGAGTGTGCAATTGTTTTTTAACTTTCAATAATGCCCGGCATTGGCAGCTTTATAAAATATATTTTCCTTAAAATTCAAATATAAGAAAAAGAAGGTCCTGTACTCATGTTTACCTTTCAAATGTACAATCATAAATACATGAAATTTCGGAAATATTATGTTTCTTAATCCTTGTCTGTCTGGTCTGTTTATATTCTTATATAGCTACCCGTGATGATAAGGTAAATGAACAGTAGTGAGATTATATAATTTATGCTGAAAAACCTTGCTTATGTGGTTTAAAAAAAAAAAAATATATATATATATATATATATATATATATATATTATATATATATATATATATATATATATATATATATATATATATATATATATATATATATATATATATATATATATATATAAAGAGAGAGAGAGAGAGAGAGAGAGAGAGAGAGAGAGAAAGCTGATGAAGCTCTTTGCTCACCAAACTGTCTCTGCCCCCCCCAAGAAAAATCTGAAATGACGCCCCTGCTCAGAGTGTCTCGATTCTTTAAGGACCAGTGACAGCTAGGTTGCCTGATATCCGAACTGTAGTGGAGTACACCATGCCTGGCTCAAGGGTTATGCCCAGCAGCTGAGGATGCTCCCTCCTGAGCCATCAGAGAGGCTTTTCAACACCAGGCTTTAATGACCAGGCTGTCCCCCAAGTAACACCTACAAAGGTGGGTCAAAGCACCTAACAACATATCTGACCACTCCTCCTGCCTCATCTTTTCCCCTGCCAGAGAGGACTGTGTCAATAACTACCACACAGATGAATACTTGCCACCCCAAGATGCCTCTACAAAGACTGTCATCAGGAAGAAGGGAATGACTCATGCCTCACACAGGAGTTAGCAATATAGATTTTACAAGCTGTGAGGGCCCAGGCAACCGTGATAACCAGTGACACATGACCTTCCTCTTGCAGGTGAGCAGTCATCATCTTGACATTTGTTTGACTTGAGAGCCCTCAAGGCCAGTGACAGTCTCCACTGGTATCATGAACACCTCGAGCACAAGGTCATTGCCATTGAGGATCCTATGCAAAACTTCTTGAGGGAGCTTCTCTCCAGTACTCCCCCCCCCCTCAAGTCTAAGCACTAGGAGCTCGTCAGGATTGTAGCTACCAAGAAACCCTTCAATAAGCTGCCTAGCAAACAAGTGGCAAGCCATCTATAACCTGATAAGATACCAAGCCCCTCAAATCATCAGCAGCAGCAGCAGCCACTACTTACCTACCTATCTTCTACTACTACTCACTTGAAGCTGGTAGCCTGGGTAAGTCTGGGCCGCAGGTAGAGGGCGTTGCTGCTGTCTTCCTCAGTCAGCCTCTGCCCGGCCTCTTCACCACCTTCGGGAGATGGCAGGGAGGCTTCAAGTTCCCTGTCAAAGGAAGAAAGGGTTCTTGAGATGGTACTGCTTTTTCCGTTGTTTTAAGAGTTTAGATTTTAATGGGTTAGAAAAAAAATCCTAAAAATGCAATTACAAGAGAGACCTTCTTCATTTGCCCATCTACCATCTGTTTCTGTTTATGTCTTTCTGTGTCTTTTTACCTTTTTCTAACTTCTGTCCATCCGTCTCTCTCAACACGACTTACTCATTTAAAAACCAGAGGTGGGCAAGTGCGGTATTTAGTGGGAAAGTACTGCATCACAAAAAAAGTACCGCACTACCGCAAACTTTCTGAAAACACCGCACTACCGCGGACTGCACTAAACAATCCTGCGGTACTTTTTGTGGTACTTAGAAAACCATCGAAGACATTTGCAGCGCAGCATGCTCACAGAAATGTTTTTTTTTTTTTTTTTTTCCAGTGAATCGGACTCAATTAGCCAATCGGTATAGTCATCAGAATCAGTGATTCAATCATTCTGACTTTTCAGTTATTGTTCATAATTAAATACTAAATGAATAACTCAGAGTAAATCTGTTTGTCACTCAACCCAAGGCGGCGCGCCATGACTGCCTCTGATGATGACTGTACAAGCAAGCACTAACATGAGCGCCGCTCATGTCCCGTACAAATTTTTCTTTGATGCATAACATAGTACATAGTACTACTACTACATACTATATCTGTTTTTAACTTCATTGTAACTTCTCTATTTTCTCTCTCTCTCTCTCTCTCTCTCTCTCTACTTATGTCTCTCTGAAATGTCTCTGTGGCCTGATTTCTAAATCTCCAATGTAGCCAAGATCACGTCTCTCTCTATGTTGCTTGATTATAATAACACACAATTTATTGTTATTATTATTATTATTAGTATTATTATTATTATTAATATTATTATTATTATTATTATTATTATTATTATTATTACATCTTCGTTGAAATTTCCATGGTTTTCTTCGCTGAGGGCATGAGACACCAGGGCTTACAGGTTTCCTCATGTTGGAGTTTAATAACAGCGCTGCAGTTGATGTTCTGTCTTAATATGTTGACAGTTTGAATAATGTTTCATTCCTTCCTGGGCATGACTTTCCCATATTAGTAATCTTCGTTTCTTGCTTCAAACGCTTGGAAAGTTCCTCCCTCCTCCCTCCTTCCTCTTCACTTCCCCATATCCCTTGCAGCTGCACCACCTTTCCTTCCTTCCTTCCTTCCTTCCTTCCCACCACCCCCACTTCCCTCCCTCTCTCACATGATGCTGATCTCTCCTCCCCTTCCCTGTTCCCTCCTGTCCTTCTCTCACCCCCTCCCTTCCTATCCTCTGTTACTCCCCTGGCCTTTCCCCCCCTTCCTCCTCCCTTACATCCCTCTCTCCATCCCCCAGTCCTCCCTTATTTTTTTTTTTTAGTATATCACAAGTAAAAAGTTAGTCAATGGATATTGTGGGATAGGCACTGAAGTATTTTTTTATATTGACTAGTGACTGCCGCTACCGTAGTAATCAACACCACGCACCTCACTGGAAAGAAAAAAAATGGGACCACACTACCGCAACTCATTACTCAAGGAAAAAGTACCGCACTATCGCGAATCAAGCACTACTTGATTTTTTTCAGTATCGCGCCCACCTCTGTTAAAAAATAAGCTCGACCTGACACTTCCTTCAACTTTATTTACATTAAAATAGAAATGCAAAGTCTTGGTGGCATTTGATTTAATATAATAATTTCACTTAGGGTTTAAGACCACCTTAGCCTTCAGATCATAGGGTCTATGTTCCTGAATATCTATGTAAATCTAGGCCATGTAAATTCTCTCTCTCTCTCTCTCTCTCTCTCTCTTGGTAACTCTCAGCCTCCTCATTGCTCTTGCTCTCTCTCTCTCTCTCTCTCTCTCTCTCTCTCTCTCTCTCTCTCTCTCTCTCTCTCTCTCTCTCTCTCTCTCTCACCGTCAACTTCCCCCGGTTACTTGTGCCTCCCGAGTTTTCCTTGTTTATGCGCCTCTTCCTGCGGGTGGCGGCGACAGGGGCATCTTCCTGGCCCTCCGTCACCCCTCCCTCGCCGCCTGCCACCCTTCCTTGCTTGGTGTCGTGATCGTAGGCCAAGTTAGTGACACCATTCTTCCCTGCAGCCGAGGGAGAGAAATGGAGGGACAACTTAGCATTTTCTTTCGATCATTTCCTTTCTTTATCTACACATTTTACTCATAGTGAAATTAGGTAAAGTAATAAGAAATTGAGAGAGAGAGAGAGAGAGAGAGAGAGAGAGAGAGAGAGAGAGAGAGAGAGAGAGAGAGTTAATATGAAGGCAGTATGGTAAGAAAAGGAGACAACGTGAAGGAGCGAGTATGATAATGACTGTAGAAATCAAAATGCAAGGAAGAGGAAGGAAGGAGGAAAGGAAAAAGAATTCCTGAGGAGAGGAATCATTAATTAAAAAATGCAGAGCATCACCAGAACACACACACCAGAGCTTTCAGGGCCTGGATGGTGGTGGAGGGGGCGGTGAGGTGATGCCCAGTACGCATCCATCACTGCAACAACCTGCAACATTAAAACACGCAACACTTTCAGGTGATGGAACATAATTAGTTTTAATAATGGTAACAAAATTAAAAATGACCACTAGGATAACAATACTAATAATAATGATTAAAGTAGTAACTCTCTCTCTCTCTCTCACTCTCTCTCTCTCTCTCTCTCTCTCTCTCTCTCTCTCTCTCTCTCTCTCTCTCTCTCTCTCTCTCTCTCTCTCTCTCTCTGTTCTTACTAATTTTTACCTCATCTCCTCTAAGGAAAGGCTCTTCAGACCCCTTGAGAGAACACTTTTACAATTTGAGGGATTTTTAGTACAGACGAGGGGGATGGAGAGGACACCAGTCATAATACAACCAGGCAGCTTAGAAGTAATTAGGGGAGGTAACAGAGAGGGCGGGCTAAGACTCTTTATACTAACAGCTGGAGCCTCAGAAACAAGATAGACTTACTAAGGGTGAAGCTTGTTCAGAAAAATTTGACATAATAACGATTGATCACTGAGACATGGATTGACACTCGCCACTTATAAAAATTTTAGATCGAATTTGAAATAATGGGTTATCAGATGTTTCACAAAGACAGAAGGGAAGAAAGGGAGGTGGAGTTGCAATATGTTGTAAAGACTCACTTAAAGGTTAGGGTTAACAATTCAGTCAAAACTAACATGGATTCAGAATCAGTTTGGGTGGATTTGCAATAGAAAGAAAAACTAACCCCTAGGAGTTCTGTACAGGCCACCCAACCTGAATAGGCAGTGTAGGGACACGAGTATATTATTACAGGAGATTTGCAGGCGTGAGTAGGAGTATAAATGTCTGTGTAATGGGGACTTTTTATTATAGGAATATAGACTGGGAAGACCCAGTGGTGGACCTGGCTGGAAGCCGAGGATTTCTCAGTTATACAGATAATTTCTTTAAGACAGGTAGTTACATTGAGCCTACCAGAGGAGATAAATATATTAGGACATAGTCCCAATCTAATAATGGAAACTTGCTACGTGAGTTGGAGGTGGAGGGAGAGTTAGGAAAATTAGTGACCACAGAACGGTTCGTTTTAGCTTTCTAGACTGGGCGGTGGTCTGCTGGTTACTGGCAACCAAACCCAGTAAGAGTGCCAGATTTGAAGAGCAAATTACGTAGGGGCTTTCTCAAGACATCTTTGAAGGGATAAACTGGGATAATTTAGGGATTCTATGAGGGCCAGAACTGTGGGGTTGGAAATAGCCAGAGAACCAGGCAGAAATGTCTTACAATAATTTAGTTAGAGTAATTAGCAGAGGTGCAAGGGATGTACCACAGCTGAACACTTTAGAAAAGAAAACAATGACCCTAAGTGGATGGACTTCTGTGGACTAAAACACATGAGATAGGATTGAAAACGGGAATTTATCAGGAAAATAAAGAATGGTGAAACACATCTCAAGGGCTGGTATAAGGGTTTGAACTATTCATTAGTGAAGAAAACACCAGATAAGCAAAAGGAAACTATGAGGAGATCAAAGTAGCAAGTGAGGCGAAAAAGTAATCCTAAGGCTTCTTTTAGCGGTGTCGAACAAAACAAGGAGAAAATTGGACCGCTGAAAGCAAACACAGGTGAGCTAGTCAGAAATTACGAAGAGCGATACATTATTGTTGAACGACTACTCTCTTTCAGTATTCACAGGATCGAAATAACCATTCCGGGAAAGGGTTCAGGTGTAGGAGGCAGAGGATGGCGATAAATGTCTGAGGGATATAATCATTACCAAAAGTAGTTCAGTGATGATATAGATAAGCTTTAAGAAGAATAAGTCGCCAGGTCCTGACGCGGATATTTGAGGGTATGTATGCGAATTTAGTGATGTACTTTCGAAGAGCCCACTCAACTCGACATCTTTAAGATGTCGGTAACACTACCGGTTATGTGCCCAGCCTATGGAAAGCAAAGCTAATGATGCTGATTTTTCAAAAGTGGGACAGGGTCAGCTGCTTCAAATCTATCGCCCAATTAGCTTAACATCGGTTATAGGCAAGATGCTGGAGTCCATGGCTAAATAGCCAGAACATCTGGGAGCATCTAGAGAAACATAGCTTAATTCACGACTCGCAGCATGGGTTCACAAAAGGTAGGTCATGCCTCACCAATCTCTTTGTCCTTCTACAACAAGGTATTTGAGTGCAGTAGACAGAGATGAAAAATCATGATGTAATCTATCTTGGATTTGAGTAAAGCGTTTGATAAAGTTCCTCAAATAACGAATATTGCTTTAATTACAGGCCTCATTGAAGTAGAGGGTAAAGTTTTGAATCCGTCAGCGGTGTGGCTTAGCAATAGGAAGCTAAAGAGTGCAAAGCAATGAAAAAAAAAAAAAAAAGATCTGATCAGGGATGTGTTAAGTGGGGTCCACACATGTTCGGTATTAGGTCCACTTTTGGTTATTATTTATATCAATGACTTAAATACAGGAACTGGTAGTGTGATGTCAGTGGGGTTGCATGATGACATCGCCAAGATCGAGCGATAGAGTAATTGAGTTTCGGATCAGGACGCTGGTATTTGCAGGATAAACTAAACAGATCGTACAGACTGGGCAGACAAATGGCAAATGAAGTTCAATGTGGGAAAGTGCAGCATTCTGAGAGTAGGTAGGAACAACCCTTGTCACAGAACTATTGCTTAAATGATGCTCTCTATAAGCAGGTAAAAGGGGTGCGAGAGGATTTAGGGAACTAGTGAGCTCTGATCTCCGGTCCAAGGGCACAATGTATCTGGTTAGAAATCGAGCAGCAAATAGGGTACTGATTTATTTCAAGGAGCGTAAGCAACAGAAGCGCCGAAGTCTTCCTCAAACTATATTAAGCATTAGTTAGACCTCATCTTGACTATGCGGTTCAGTTCTGGTCACCTTACTATAGAATGGATATCAAATTGTAAGAATCGGTGCAGAGGAGGATGACTAAGATAATTCAGGGGTTGAGAAACTTGCCATACGAGGAAAGACTCAAACAGTTAAACTTGCATTCTCTAGAAAGGCGAAGGGTGCGTGGAGACATGATCGAGGTTTATAAATGGATGAAGGGCTTTAATAAGGGAGATATTCATAAGGTTTTGTTGGTAAGAGAACCGGGAAGGACACGAAGTAATGGGTTTGAACTGGATAAATTCAGATTCAACAGGGATATAGGCAAAAATTGGTTTACTAACAGGGTGGTGGATGAAGCCTGAAGGAATAGGCTTAGCAGTCGCGTGGTGAGTGCCAATACAATTGTCACATTCAAAAATAAATTAGATAAATTCATGGACAGCGATATTAGGTGGGGTTAGAAACACGGGAGCTTAGGTTCAAAGGAGCTGCCTCGTACAGGCCTACCGGCCTCTTGCAGACTCCTACGTTCTTATGTTCTTATGTTCTAAAGCAACCGATCAGCACACACACACACAGAATCAACACTAGAAGATCAACATAGTCGCTCACGTGTTGAAGGCCATGGAGCCGTCCTGGAGGGTGAGCGCTGCGTGGAGAGCCTTCCCGCCCTGCTCGTGCTGCATGTCGCACTTCTTCTGTTCAGACTCGAAATAGTCGTGAAGAGGCATGGTCCACCCCCACCGCGCGTATGTGTAGCCAAAGAACGTCTGTGAGAGAGATTATTGACTGCCATATTACTGTTTCGTTAACTATACATATACATTATATTTTTTCACGCACAGAGCAAAGGCCAAACCGTAGCCTACCTATCTAGCCCAGTAATGGAGTCTAAAGAATGCCACAAAGAGGTTTCAAAAGGCTAATGATCAATTCTTGTTTTCAAGAGTTATTAATTGAACTCTCGCTTTGTTGATGAGTTTTAGTCGTAGGAAGTGGATACAGTAGAAGGAATTAAGGAAGCTACAGGTTTACTTTAGATATAGTGCAAGGGATGCAGCGCGAAGATGTGGTTAACTATACATGTAGGCTGCACAGTGCACAGCTTGTCAGGGATAATGCACAAAGCAGCGATGTATCTGCAGACTTACTATCCTGTGCTCAAAGAAGCTAGAGACGGGTAAGGTAGCTTTATCTCAACCATGATTATTTACTAGAAGTGTGCACGTACAAACTAGCAAACTGTAGAAAGGCACTTGGGCTGAATCACCATCATACTCAGGGAGTTGAAGATGGTGAACAATTAATCTTACTCTTAGTTAGCGATCTCTGTAATTCAGTAATTTTTTCAGGCACGCTAGGTGTTACAGGCTGCATGTAAATTGCCGAACATCACCATAATGCATAAGCATTCAGACTGACTCATTGCCATTCTCGTGGCCTGAAATGGTGAACCGTGAACGGATGCTACTCATTAGCTTAATATCTCATAATTTAATCATGAACATCCCTCCCAAACTTTTCGTTGTGACCTTGGCAATACAGTCTAGACTTGGCCTGGCGACCCCAAAGTGCATTGAACATAGCATTTTATTTCAATTATTTTTGTTATACTTTCAGATGTTTGTAATTTTATCCTCACCGCCTCATTGCTGTCTGCTCGGCGGACAGAGTATTACTCGTGATTGCAACTCTCATGACGTGCCGAACGTATTGTATGTGTTACAGGTGCTTTATTACAACGCTACTTTTTATTGTAGTATGTCCAGGAGAATCTTCATGTTGTCCTACTAAAAGTAATTCAACTACATTACTGAAAAATCCTAAACTTGACCAGTGTTTATTAAAACAGTCTTTTATAGTATGATATGATTATTTTCAAGAACCCTCCTGTGACCCTCAGTAACACTCGCGACCCTCATTTGGGTCGCGATTTCGTAAGTTTAGGAATCACTGTAATGTAAGCACTTGACCGACTCACCGTCCTCTTCAGGGGGGCTGAGGAGATGGTGAACAGATGCCCTCTCGTGAGTGTGATCTGCAGGATGTTGATGAACACGTAGTCACCAGGGTGGTACTGGAAAGTTGGCAGCGCTTGATGACCGAATGGATGACCTTGGACGGAAGAAGTACTTGGGCAGAGCAGGGAAGAATTGGGGGGGAATTGGGGGTGAAAACTATTATTTCTCATAATGATTCTTGATAAGTTTGAGGAGTTTTAGTCATGTGGTGAATGGGAGAAAATGTATGTCAAGGAATATCTATGAATTTTTATACCGCTTCTTTAAGCAAAACATTTTCAAACGTGAAAGGTGAGAGGTGTGTTTTACCTACACACAAACACATGCCTAAAATAATCTCTCTCTCTCTCTCTCTCTCTCTCTCTCTCTCTCTCTCTCTCTCTCTCACTCTCTCTCTCTCTCTCTCTCTCTCTCTCTCTCTCTCTCTCTCTCTCTCTCTCTCTCTCTCTCTCTCTCTCTCTCTCTCTCTCTCTCTCTCTCTCTCTCTCTCTCTCTCTCTCTCTCTCCTCTCTCTCTCCTCTCTCTCTCTCTCTCTCTCTCTCTCTCTCTCTCTCTCTCTCTCTCTCTCTCTCTCTCTCTCTCTCTCTCTCTCTCTCTCTCTCTCTCTCTCTCTCTCTCTCCCTCTCTCTCTCTCTCTCTCTCTCTCTCTCTCTCTCTCTCTCTCTCTCTCTCTCTCTCTCTCTCTCTCTCTCTCTCTCTCTCTCTCTCTCTCTCTCTCACACACCCCTCCAGGTCGACCATCAACCAACCATCCTTCATATACTCTCACCTTATATGTAAGTCTTGCCGCAGCCGGTCCTCATCCTTATGGAGCGTTGTACTCTCTCGATGAGAAGATGATGCCGGGAGCCACGAACCACTTCCAGAAATTGGGTCCGTGGAGATGCAAGAGTCCAGAAGGCAATGTAGAGAAGGTGGGTCCAGTAAAACACTACCTGAATGGGGGAGGAAAAAACAAAAGCAGCTACGGAGATTGAAAGGTGCTATTTTTTTTTTAGGTAATAGCTGGATGAAATAATAGAAAAAAAGGTGTGGTGAAGGAAAGGAATGTGTGTGTGATAATGTGTGTGTCAATATTTGTATCAGAAACTTATTTTAGAGGAAAAAAGGTAAATAGGTGAGGGACACACACACACACACACACACACACAAACCCTCCCCCCCCTCTTCTAACACACATAGATACCCCTCCCTTCCCTTCTCTTTCCATTATATATCCTTCCTCTCACACACACCTCAAAGTAGCCAGATTTCCTGACAGAGGGGAGGAGCAGACCACCATCACCGTTAGTATGATCATCAGCGCCACGCCCGTCAGGTTGCGATACCTTCGTAAAGACCAAAGAGCTCAGGGCACAAGGTGAAGATGAGCTCGGCGGCTATACAATTGTTTTGTTGGGTTCTTCTGGGCCCGTCAGCTGTGAACACACCCTAGAGTACGGAGAGTGTTACTATATGCTAAATGTTATAATAGATGAAGGTAGTGAGGGACGAAAGGAAGAGGCGAGAGAAAGGGATAGTGAGAGAAACAATGAGCCATTTGATGATGAGCTCCAAGGGGTCTATCAGTGGCTGTATGAACACGATTAAAAGAGAGACTGTTACTTTATTTTTGGGTGTTAGAGAACAACCGGAGAGGAGGCAGGTAAAGGGAGATGCAGACAAATATTTCTTTCGTTCACCATATCCCAAGGGCCTACCAGCACGTCTACAGCATGAGTTTGATATTTATTCTTATTGTTTGCGAAGCGAGGGGGAAGGCAAGAAGGGTGGGGTGGGGTGATGAGATTGTTCTTGCTCACCATCCTGTGGCCCCGTTTGTGACAAAAATATGAGAGCCCTGTGTACAAAACGGGTCGAGATATACAGCAATTATTCTTATACATTTCACCAGACAAGCAAAACAAGGAGAAGGAAAAGGAGAGACGGAAAGATTCCTCCTCCATTCTGAAGTGTTATATAAGAGATGGAGAAAGGGAGAAACTCGAATATGGACAAGGAGAGACTTGAGAATTTAACTTTCTCCTTTTAGCGTTTCAGCAGAAAGGTATAACGAGAGAGAGAAAACGAATATGCTGCTGCTACTACTACAATATCAGCAGCAGCAACAACAACAACACTACTATTACTACTACTACTACTACTACTACTACTACTACTACTACTACTACTACTACTACTACTACTACTACTGCTACTACTACTGCATTGACATATGCACCACCGAAGTTTATCAAGTGGGCGATGGTGTGCAGGACAGAGTACAAGATGAGGATGCCACCAGAGCTTGTGTAGGTAGAGATGCTGGTCTAAGGGCAGGAAGGAAGCCCCTCCCATCGACCTCAAGTACGTGATGGACTGACGCAGGACCAACACACACACGAACATGCAGTTGAAGTTGAGGCATTGTCCTGTTTGGGGAGGAAAGAAGGAGGCGGATTAGGTGGTGGTGATAATGGTGGCCAAGAGGGAGGAGGAGGAGGCCAAGAGGAGGGAGGACGAGGAGGAGGACATGATGGAGAAATGAAGGACAATGACAATGAGGAAAGGTGGAGAGAAGAGGAAGAAAATAAGAAAGAAGGGGAGGCGGGGGATGGTAGTTAAGAGGAGGAGGAGGAGAGGGAGGGGGAGGAGGAGAAAGAGGAAGAGGAAAAAAATAATGAGGAGAAGACGGAGGAGGAGGAGATCGACTGTATAGGAAGTACAGACAAACGAACAAACAAGGAAATATATAAGGATAATGATGAGAATGATTATGATAGCAAGCATCTCTCTCTCTCTCTCTCTCTCTCTCTCTCTCTCTCTCTCTCTCTCTCTCTCTCTCTCTCTCTCTCTCTCTCTCTCTCTCTCTCTCTCTCTCTCTCTCTCTCTCTCTCTCTCTCTCTCTCTCTCTCTCTCTCTCTCTCCTCTCTCTCTCTCTCCTCTCTCTCTCTCTCTCTCCCGTCAAACCTCAAATTCTCACATCAATGCATCGATGCAGCAAATAAAGCGAACAGAATGTTGGGCTTCATTAAAAAACTTTATTCAAGTAAAGATGTAATACTTCCGCTCTACAATAGCTTAGTCAGACCCCACTTGGAATATGCGGTACAGTTTTGGTCTCCCCACCATGCAAAGGACATTGCTAAATTAGAAGGTGTTCAGCGTCGAGCAACAAAAATGATCCCTTCATTGCGCATCAAATCCTACGAAGAAAAGCTTTCCACCTTTATGTTCTCTCTTGAGAAACGTCGCCTCGAGAAAACTGATCGAATGTTTTAAAATACTTAATGGTTTCACGAATGTAGACAGAACAAAATTGTTTTATGATCGATGACACTTTGCGAACTAGGAACAATGGCACAAAACTCAAAATGTAGACAAGTAAATTCAGACTGCACCAAATTTTCTTCACCAACGTTGTAGTGCGAGAATGGAATAAGTTCCCACCATCAGTGGTCCAGTGTAACGATTGACTCCTTTAAAACAAGCTCGACCGTCACTTCCTTCAACAATAATAACTAGAGTAGAAAAGCAGCGTTTGGAACCATCTGATTAATGTAAAATCACTTAGGTTTAGGACAGACCACCTAGTCTGGACCATGGAGTCTGTGTGGTCTGATTTTCTATAAATCTCTCTCTCTCTCTCTCTCTCTCTCTCTCTCTCTCTCTCTCTCTCTCTCTCTCTCTCTCTCTCTCTCTCTCTCTCTCTCTCTCTCTCTCTCTCTCTCTCTCTCTCTCTCTCTCTCTCTCTCTCTCTCTCTCTCTCTCTCTCTCTCTCTCTCTCTCTCTCTCTCTCTCCTCTCTCTCTCTCTCTCTCTCTCTCCTTCCTTCCCATCCTCTACATGCCCTAAAATAGTGAGTCCATTATGATCCTTGTACTCGATGGCGCGGGAGATGAAGAGGCCGAGGTTGATGGCGATGTAGGCGAGCAGGAAGGACAGGTAGACGTAATTGTTCTTCAGGTAAGGTAAGCTCATCTGGTAAGGCGTCAGTCTCATCTTCTTCACGACCGGACCTTTCTCCTTCCCCAAGTTCGGCGGGACCAGCCATCGGTCAATGCTGCGAGGGTGTGTGTGAAAGAGGGTGTTAGTTTTTTGTGTGTGTTGGGATTTTCGCTCACTCACTCACTCACTCACACACAACAACAACAAAATAAACGTCAGTACCTGATGGAGAGGTTCTCAATCAGGCCGTCGTGTTTCTCTAGCTGTGCCTTCAGACTCTCGTAGGTGATGGCGCCGGTGTTCTGCGTGTCCGCGTCCTCGAACATTGCCAGCGTCAAGTCCTGGATCTGTTCGTCGCTGAATCGCATCCCGTTCTCCTCCATGCAAGCTTTCATAACCTTCTGTAGCTCACTCTGCTGGATGAGCCCGTCGCCTGCGGTGGGAGAAAGAAGAGAATGAAGAAGAGGAAGAATTAATAACGCGAAGTGGAAAAAGAGAGAGAAGAGAAAGAATACGAGAAGAAACAGGAGGAATAAAAGTAAAAAGAGAGGAGGAATATGAAGATAGACAGAGGAAGAAGGAAAATGAGGAGGAAGTAGAAGAGAAGAACTGGAGGGATAAAAGGAAAAGGAGAAATAGGAGAAAAGGAGGAGGGGAAACATGAGGAAGGATAAAAGAAAGAGGAAAAAGAAGAATATTAAGAGGAATAATACGATTGTGAGAAGGAAGAATAGGAGGAGAAATATGATGGAAAAAAAGGAAAAGGAGTTATATGAGGTAAAGGAAGAGGAGGCGAAATGCGAGGATGGATAACAGGAGGAAGAAAAAGAAGGTGAAGAATATGAGACGGAATAATAGAAATAAAACGGAAAGGAGGATGGAGGAAAACGATGAAGAAGTAACAAGAGGAGGGGGAAAAAATGAGGAATTGGAAAGGTAAACAGAAAAGGAGAAGTAGCCGGGAAGGAAGAAAAGACAATAGCAGTAAAAAAGGTCAGGAGGAGGAAAAACGAAAGTAGGAATGGAAAGATTAGAGGAAGATGAGCAGGACGGATAACATGAGGATAATAAATTGCAGGAGAAGTAGTAGTAGTAGTAGTAGTAGTAGGAGGAGGAGGAGGAGGGAGATAAAAAAGCAAAATCGAATAGAAAGAAAAAAGGAAACAAAAAGAAATAGGAGGAATTAGAGGAAGAGGAAAAGGAAGCTTACCTCATATTCACACTTAAAGGACGTAAAAAAAAGGATAATAGTATAGAAAGCATACTCTCTCTCTCTCTCTCTCTCTCTCTCTCTCTCTCTCTCTCTCTCTCTCTCTCTCTCTCTCTCTCATTATTTACATCAACGACGTGGATGTTGGACTCAATAACCGCATTAGTAAATTTGCAGACGACACAAGATTGGTAGCTCGGTTCTCACTGACGAAGACAACCAAAGCCTCCAAGAGGATTTGCACAAAATTTCAGCTTGGTCGGATAGATGGGAGATGCCCTTTAACGTAGACAAGTGCCAGGTCCTTCAAGTTGGAACGAGGAATAAGAAGTTTGATTACGAAATGCGCGGCGTTAAACTCAAAAGCGTTCAATGCGTCAAGGACTTGGGGGTCAAAATCGCGTCAAACCTCAAATTCTCACAGCAATGCATCGATGCAGCAAATAAAGCGAACAGAATGTTGGAAGCTTCATTAAAGAAACTTTGTATTTAAGAATAAAGATGTAATACTCCGCTCTACAACAGTTTAGTCAGACCCCACTTGGAATATGCGGTACAGTTTTGGTCTCCCACCATGCAAAGGATATTGCTAAATTAGAAGGTGTTCAGCGTCAGGCAGCGAAAATGATCCTTCCTTGCGCAACAAATCCTACGAAGAAAGGCTTTCTACCCTTAACATGTTCTCTCTTGAGAAACGTCGCCTCCGAGGAAAAACTGAGTCAGATGTTTTAAAATACTTAATGGTTTCACGAATGTAGACAGATCAACATTGTTTATGATCGATGACACTTTGCGCACGAGGAACCATGGCGTCATACTCAGATGTAAATAAGTAAATTCAGACTGCACCAAATTTTCTTCACCAACGTTGTAGTGCGAGAATGGAATAAGGTCCCACCTTCAGTGGTCCAGTGTAACACGGCTGACTCCTTTAAAAACAAGTTCGATCGACACTTCCTTCAATTTAATATTAACTAGAGTAGAAAGGCAAAGTTTTGGAGCTATCTCATTAATGTAGAATCACTTAGGTTTAGGACAGACCACCAAGTCTGGACCATGGGGTCTAATGTGGTCTGATTTTCTATGTAAAATCTATGTAAATCTCTCTCTCTCTCTCTCTCTCTCTCTCTCTCTCTCTCTCTCTCTCTCTCTCTCTCTCTCTCTCTCTCTCTCTCTCTCTCTCTCTCTCTCTCTCTCTCTCTCTCTCTCTCTCTCTCTCTCTCTCTCTCTCTCTCTCTCTCTCTCTCTCTCTCTCTCTCACCATCGAGGTCGTACACGCGGAAGAGGAACTTGATCTTGTCGTTGGGTGACTTCCCCGCGAACTGGTGCATGGCGTCCAGGAACTCTGAGAGGGAGACGGTGCCGCTGTTGTCCCTGTCGAAGATCTGGAAGACCCTCTCGGCGAAGAACGACTGGCAGGGCGAGACAGGGGAGAAAAGGCGTAAAATGGGCAGACAAATGGGGCATGAACGGCGATGAAGGACACAAAGGGGAAAATAGGGAGATAAAAAGGGAGAGAAACGAGTGAAAAGAAGCCGAAGAATGGCGGTAAGAACGACGAGAGAGAGAGAGAGAGAGAGAGAGAGAGAGAGACAGAGAGAGAGAGAGAGAGAGAGAGAGAGAGAGAGAGAGAGAGAGAGAGAGAGATGCAGAGAGAGAGAATAAATATAAATGCGAAATTTAGACATTCCATTTTTCTCATCCTTTCTTACTTCTTTCCCTTCCCTTCTATTCTTTCCATTAATTTTCTTTACCTTTCTCTCCTTTCCTTCCTTTCCTTTTCTCCTTTCCTTTAGTGTCCTTTTCCTTCCTTTCCTTCTCTTTCCATTTTTCTTCCTTCTCTCTTCTCTTCCTCAAAAGTCATTCTAGTTAAAACTCTCCTCTCCTCTTCTCTCCTCCCTTCTCTACTGTTCTTCCTAACCCAATACATACGTTTCTGGAGTGAACGATCTTCTTAAAGTCATCGAAGGAGAGTTCCTGCTTGTGTCCCAGCCTGACGGAACATCTGCTCCAGCCATTCCAAGGTTTCCACGTGAACCCGGTGCGTGGGCTGCGGAGAGAGGGCGTGTGGTGGGTGAGTGGTGAGGCACGGAGCTACGTGAGGGAGGTGAGGGAGGAGAGATAGAGAGAGGAGGAAATTGGAGTGAGTGGGTGACAGTTGTGGGAGGAATGGAATGGGAGGAGGATTATAGAAAGGGGAGGGAAAAGGGTGAGTGTGTGAGAGTGGTGAGGGGAGGAATTATGTGAAGGCGAGGTGAGGGGAGGGAGAGACAGGAAGGGAGAGGAAAGTGAAATGAGTGAGTGTTGTGAGAGATGGAGAAGAGTGGGAGGAGAGTTATAGAAAAGGGAGAGAGTGTGAGTGAGTGAGTGAGAGTAGGGAGAGAAGAAATGATGTGAGGAGGAGGGATATATAGGAGGGTGAGAGGAGAGTTAAGTGACTGCGTGGGAATTGAGAGAGGAACAGATATGAGTGGGTTACAGAAAGAGGAGAATAGGGTGAGTGAGAGTAGGGAGAGAAAAAATGATGTGAGGAGGAGGGAGATATAGGAGGGTGAGAGGAGAGTTAAGTGACTGCGTGGGAATTGAGAGGAACAGATATGAATGGGTTACACCCCCAGCGGCGGGCCGTTGCCCGCTCATCAACATATATGTACACATTTACAATATGTAAGATGTAAAAATAAAGAAAGAAAAAAGAATGGGTTACAGAAAGAGGAGAGGAGGGTGAGTGAGTGAGTGAGAGTAGGGAGCGAAGAAATGATGTGAGGAGGAGGGAGATATAGGAGGGTGAGAGGAGAGTTAAGTGACTGCGTGGGAGTTGAGAGAGGAACAGATATGAGTGGGTTACAGAAAGAGGAGAGGAGGGTGAGTGTATGGCCGTATTCTTAAACATTTCTGCGCTCAATTACACATATTTGACAAGGCTTTCCTAGGATATGTGGGTATTTGCAGGGGTACTTTTATGACCCTGGTGGTAGTTTGACCCTTATTCTATACCATGAACCTAAAAAAAGACATTAGAACCAGACTGATTTTCCTTTTGGCCTCTAGAAGTTGTTGATGTGAGAGCCGGAAGCGTCTGAAAAAAACGACGTTAGAACTGTGTGGTTGGGGATGAGGAAGAAAATATTATGAGGTGAGGTCGGGTGGGAAGGAAGATAAGCGTGACCTACGTGAGGGTTGACAGGTAGCGGGAAGGTAACACGAGCAAGGGGAAGTTCGACACTGATATAGGATGTTATAATTTCCTGCTGGTATGTCACTCTATTGATTGATAACTGAACAGGAAATCCGGTGAACACACAGCATGGCAAAATGGTATGATAATAGACACAATCTCTCTCTCTCTCTCTCTCTCTCTCTCTCTCTCTCTCTCTCTCTCTCTCTCTCTCTCTCTCTCTCTCTCTCTCTCT